>NW_008597792.1:0-4553 GCF_000691845.1 Merops nubicus | reverse complement strand
GGTTGGAACTAGATGATCTTTAAGGTCCCTTCCAACCCAAACTGTTCTGTGATTCTGTGATTACCAGAGTGGGTAACTGGGTGTTTTGACACCTGGTAAATATTAAATTAAATTATTAAATTAATAATAAAATTGCGTAGTCCTAAATGTCAAATCATGCATTTGTGGAAAGGAATGCTCCCACAAATCTGTCCTAAAGAGTTGTTGAAGTCTTGGAAACAGTGCTGCTCTCTGGGGTTCCTTTTTCTGTTCTCACTTGATGGAACTTTTCTCTTGTCAACAGCTCTTGAAGCTTTTGGAACTCCCAAGGGTTCTAGTCTTCGGTGGAAAAACCTTATCCTTCAGTTGAAAGCAGAAGCTTTGATTAAAATAGCCACTGCTGATGCTGCTGAAGAAGCCATTAAAACCCTTGACCAGGTATTTTCACTGATTAAAATGTGTATTTCTTTTAATTTGGAAAGGTGCCATCATCTTTCTGCACTAAAATCTCAAGCTCCATATTTCTCCCCTTGTCTCTATTTTACATTCTGTGTGGTTTGGACAATTTCTACCAGCAATGATAGAATCCAAGTGCTTCTTTCTCTGTTTGTTTGGGTTTTTGTTTTTTGTTTGTTTGTTTGTTTGTTTTTTGGTTTGGTTTGGGTTGGGTTTTTTTTTTGTTTTTTAAGCTTTACTAGAACTCCTTTTTTCTCACAGTTCTTGCTTTAGAAACTATCACTTTTGACCTTGTCTGGTCTTGCTCAGTGCTGATGAGTTCTTGATAGTTCTATGGCTGTTCTTTGAGTTGTCATGATCCTACTGCCCATGTCCTTTCACTTGTCATTGTCATGAGCAAGGGCATATTCCTTAAAGACTGGATGGTTAAGCTTTAAGTAGAAGTTGCTTCCCCTCCTTTTTGTCTCAGTTTCATTATTTACTCTTCAGACCTGTGTACCTTTGTTCTTGCTCTCTGCAGTCTTCTACCTGTCCTCCATTAAAGTTTTTCTGTCTGAGGCTTTTCAAAGGTTTTGTATCAATGTTTTCTTTTACCTTCATGCAGTCTGCCTGCTTTTAACACCTTTGATTTCTTAATCTGGGGAGAGAATAACTTGGTTTTGTCTATTCCTTGGTTTCCCAGATTGTGGATGGGAGCAGTGATCCAGTGGTTTCAGCTATCAGAGCTCGGGCTTATCTAAGCAAAGGTTTAATGGATCAGGCTTCCAAGGTTAGTGCTGTTCTTCCTGTCTGCTGAGTAGAATTCTTGGTTTCATAGAGGAAATAACTGGGGAAGAATGACATCCTTTTGCAGATCTCACACGACCTTCTGCTGTCCCACCCTGATCTGGCTGAGTCCCATGCTCTAGAGGGTTTCATCCATTATTCCCAGAAGAACTATGAGCAGGCAGAAAAAAGGTAGATTTTTTTTTTTTCTTTCCTGTAGCAGGGAAATATGGGGGGAGAAGAGAATACTGTGTTTTGCAGCTGTTGAGAATTTCTCTGATCTAACCTCATTTCCTTTTATTTAGTTTTCTAAATGCTATTGAAAGAAAGGCTGAAACTGCAGAGTATCATCAGTACCTGGGGCTCACATACTGGTTCATGAGTGATGAGACAAAAAAAGACAAAGGAAAAGCACACACTCAGTTCTTGAAGGTAAAGGTTGCTTTACCCTTTCATGTAGAATTAGTGTTTTCCTATCTCACAAGCCAGGTATGGAAAATACACTGATTGGAACCACAGACTTGAATATTCTGCTTGTCACCATTTACAAGCCTCCAAAGCCTGTAAACCCAAGTTCAGTTCTGCAGGGAGCTGTGCAGCCTCCTGGAATCTCCCTGCTTTTGTTTTCCTCTTTCCACCTAATAGCTGAGGCCTTTGATTTAGCCAAACATAGTGGGGATTCTCTCAGTCTTCCCTCCGTGAGGGCTCTGAAGTCAAGGACTCTAGGGAACTAGCATAGGTCTTTGGATGTGTTTTGAAATGGGGAGGGCAAAAATCAAATTGGAAGGAAATAGAGGAAGGAAGAAAGATAAGAATGATGTTAGTTTCAGTGTCTGTCCAAGCAAGTAAGTCTGCAAAACCATACAGTTTAACTTTTTCTGATCTTTGGGGGTTTAGTGGTTGTGGCTTTTTCACTGAGCACAGGTAAGAATGCAAATGCAAAAGATTTTGTCTGAAATCAGTTCCTTCTGAACATGAGGTAAAAATTGTTTGCTGTGTGGGTGCAGAGCCTGGAGCAGCTGCCCAGAGAGGCTGTGGAGTCTCCTGCTCTGGAGAGATCCCAAACCCTCCTGGCTGTGACCCTGGGCACCCTGCTGGGGGTGACCTGCTGGAGCAGGGGGGTGGAGGAGATGATCTCCAGAGGTCCCTTCCCATCCCACCCTGCTGTACTCTGTGCTCTTTAATCTTTATTGGAGATCTAGAAGTACACAAAATAAGACTCTAGATATTGAAACTCACCATGTAACTATGGTAAGTGTTGTCAGCTCAAGTCATTGCCTACTGTTTACAAGTCAGCAGCAGTCGAGTGTACTGGAGACTGTAGTTGAAGTTTATGATGCTTTTGGTTCTAAACCATTTTACATAACCTTTTTTTAATCATTACTGTCAAGCTGTTTTCTGCTGCCTGGGGCAGTGGGTTTCATAACAAGTCTCCTGAGCATACGTGAGAAGGAACTTAAGTTTAGAAAAAGCTGGAGTTAGTTTTGATGTAATATGGTAAGAGTGTGAGTGTTGAAGTGGAATAGAATAGGAAAGTGATGGGAAGTAGAAAGGAATTGTCTTGTACAATGAGCTTGTTGGTACTTCATGGACAAAAATGCTTTGTGTCATGTGGCCTGGAGCAAATTCTGCAGGTACTTGAAGTTCAAGTATTGTCTGAAATCTGAGACTAGTCAGATTTATCACAGAGGGAGCCTGAATAAACTGGTAGGCAGAGACTGGACAAGTAGTTACCACAGTCCCTATCCATCAGTATAACCCTTCAAAGGGCTGTTTTATTGCATCTCCCTGCAGGCTGCAAAGCTGGACAGCTGCTTGGGAACTGCCTTTCTCTACCTGGGTCACTACTACCGAGACGTGGCTGGAGACAAAAGCAGAGCTTGTGGCTGCTATAAAAAGGCTTTTGAGCTAGATGGAGCTGATGAAGAAGCTGCAGCAGCAGCTGTGTACTTGAGCGAGGAACTGGGAGACATGGTATTGTACATGCAGGGTTTTGGGGTGCTGCTGGTTTGTTCTTCTGTTAATCCTACTCTCTGAGGAATCTCTCCAGGTCACCTCTGTATTTTGAGAGTGAGATCTGAAAACAGATGTTCTGTCCTTGCTTAGCAGCTTTCATAGTTGGACCTGCTTCAATTTTATGCTCCAATTCCAAATTAAATCTGTCTGGGGAGAAGGGAAGGGGTGCCTAGCATAAAGCTGGAGTCATCACATATGTGATGTAGATGAAGGATTTTTTCTGTAGGGAGCATGCACAAAAAGCTAGTTTTCTTTTCATGTTTCACTTGCTCCATTTCTTTTCTCCATCCTCCACCTTGCTGCTTTCAGGAAAAGAGTGCAGTATCACCAGAACACCTTAAAAATGTTTCTTCTATAGCATTATATAAAAAGTTCTTAGCCTGTGATGTTACAGAGCAAATGGAAACCATACTTCAACAGACTCTACTGGAACATCTAGAAAGTCAGTCTAAGTATCTGACTTGCTGCCAATGCTTGTGTGCTTCTCTGGTTTACCAAAAAATATTAAAAATAGTCTACAAGCCAGCAGGAAGCTACTGTCTATTTGTGAAGACAGGTACCTGGGATAAAATCATGTCTAGAAGCAATAATTTCCTGCTGAAATCTGCCACTCAACCTGCCAGTTCTAAAAAGTCTCTAAAACAATTCTTCCTTGCAGTAATTAACAGATCAGGCAGTTTACTGGCTTGCTGGACTAGCAGTGTTCTTCTTTCACAGTAACCTTGTTCTTTACAGCTGCACATATCTGTTTCCTAACCTGGCATTTTTGGTACATTGTTAGGACACTGCTCTGTCAATCCTGAAGGAAGTAACTGACAAGCAGAACACCAGTAAGGCAAAGTGGGCCTGGTTTCATCGTGGACTTTACTACCTGAGGATTGGGCAGCCAGAAGCAGCAGTGCATGAGTAAGAGAGCTGGTGGTTGTGTCCAGTAGTTTTCTATAAATCCCAGTGAAAAGGTCTTTGAACTTAGCGAGTCTTGAAAGTAAGTTAGCTGATTATAGGGTGGCTTGTACTAAGCAATGGGAGATAGGTCTGAGCAAGCTGTGTCTGCCTTCAGTTCCAGAATCAGCACAGTGAGGGCTCTCCAGCACAGCAGTGCTCTGTGCTCAGAGCCCTGGTGACAGGCTTGTCACAGACGAGCACGTTGTAGTGCTGAATTCTGTGCCAAGGCTGGGCACAGTGGCTGAACTCAAGCACTGTGCTCTGAAGATGAGAACACTGCTATGCTGCATTCAAAAGTTCTGCAAAATTGTCTGTTTCTGTCCTGAGAATATATAATGCAAGGAAATAATTTGATTTAATTGTTTTGGTTGAAAAAAACCTTTAAGATCACC
>NW_008597791.1:7478-9461 GCF_000691845.1 Merops nubicus | reverse complement strand
TATGATTCTATGATTCTAAGGAAAGACTTCAATGTTTCTAATGCTGGAAAAAAATGTTGTTGAAAATAAGATGTTGTTCATTACCACGTTGAGCTTTATTGCCTAAATGAAAAGTCATTAAGTGGTGCTGAGTGCAGTACAGGTCTCTGTGTAGAACTGTGACTTCACCACCTAGTGACACAGGATATTCAGATTGACAGTAATGATCATTTCATGAAAATTGCTTATAAAAAAAAATATTGGAGTCATAGTATTTTAAACACTAAACAGGACTGCATGAAATGTATCAAAAAGCTAATTACGCTTCAAGAATATACCCCTGGCTTTAGAAGAGGTTTAATATTCTGAGTCATTAGTGATATTTTCCTGACTAGTCTTTTGGAAAGTTCCCCCTTGCTGTTCAAATGAAAGGACGTTATTTTCTGCCAACTCAAGAGCTGGGCAGTTAAGATCAAAAGGCATTTACACTGTCATTCAAACTGAGTGTCATTTGTTTTTTTAAAGCCAGTGTTTATGGGTCAGAAATGGGCACTTTTGAAATAAAGATTTTTAGGGCCTTTTGGGAGGAGTGGTGAAAAAGTTAAGAAAAGGAAATAACAATAATAATAATAATAATAAACCTAAAAAACCCAAGACACTCCATGAGTAGAAATAGCTACTATTCTTCCTATGTCCCACACTGTCTCTGACCTTGGAAACATTCCATCTCCCCTGTCTTTGCCTGTTTCCTTGGCTGCACTGTTACTTCTCTGAATTTCTGAAACACTGCAGATGTAGAACCATTTCAGGATGCCCACAAAACTCTGTATGGCTCTCAAGAAATCATTAACCTCACTCTGTAAAGGGACAGCACGAGAGTTTGGAAGTGGTGTCATCCAATAGCATAAACTTCTGTGCTGTCTCAAAGACTTCAACTTGTTTTCCAGAATACTCCACCAAGAGTAGAGTTTAGTACACCTGGTACTATGATGTTAGTGAGAGAGGATCTCCATCTATACTACAGAGACAGAACTAGGTGGTTATTCAGTTCTGGACATTGCCTTTTACTTCATCAGCATTGGCTGGACAGAGTGGAATATCTGGGAGAGAGAGTGTTTGAAGTAATTTAAATGTATGCTGTGCCTTTTGAAACCAAGGAGCTTGATCCAGCTGTATTTGTGAGCTGAAATGATCCCAAGTGCCCTAGCACTGAGGTATGGTGCTGGAGGTTGTTATAAACTGCATTTCATTTTTTGGCTGTAAAACAGATAAGCCACAGGTCCCATCTAGTCCTATTGAGAAGACTCTACTTAGCTTTTCCTTGTATATGGCTTACAATTATGTTTAAATGTAGCCATTTATTCTCAGGAACTGACTTTATATAATTGCAGACAGCTAAAATCCCATCATTACTAGATGGAGGATAAATTATAAGTATTGACCTAGACCTGAGACTCATCCTGAGTCAGACGTGAGGAAGTCCATACCTTACAGGAATTTTATCACACTCTTTTCCTGAGCCTATTTTCACAAGTGAAATGAAGTAATATTTTGTAAAAATATTAAAGGCATAAAGTATATTCATGTTATTTATTTGTTCTTTTTTATCCAGAGGAAAATTGTATTCTGTGAGATGCATTGATTTCTTAGAAAGGTTTTCTTCCAAAACTCCTGCCAGAAGATTTTTTTTGTTAATGATAAATACAGACATTTGGAGAACAAAAATTTATGCTTAGAGGAATGTTTTTCTATAAAAATCTTAATGTTATACTACAGAAAAGCACTTTCTGCTCTAGTAAAAGAAGAAGTGCTCACCTTTTATTGTTTATGGGATAATACTGATTTTTTTTTCCCTGCCAAACCCAAGATCCTCTCTCTCTTCTTCCCCCTCCACCCCTTTTCCTCTGATAATGTGAGTGACGGGCTGTTTTATTCCACAGCAGTTACCACCTTTTTTTTCTTATCTGAATCTATGCTGCAGAAACATCTTTTTGGTTTGAGTTT
>NW_008597791.1:0-7467 GCF_000691845.1 Merops nubicus | reverse complement strand
TTCTTAAAAAAGAAAGAAGAATAAAGTCTTCTTTTGCTGCACCAATTAACAGAAAGTAATAAAGCTCTAAAATATTAAACAAAGCACTTTTATATGAAAAACTATCATGCAGAAATATCTGAATCTTGCTCTTCATTCCTGCCACTGATACAAGCTTCCAAATATTACTCTACAGTTGAATTGCAAATTTGTTACAATTGTATAATGGAGTAAAAGTCAAACTCAGGGGTATTCAAATAACAAAGAGGAATGAAGAATCTTTACAGACTAATGAAAAAATTAACAAATTACTTAATAACACTAGAATATAATTGGGGATATATTTTTCTCTCTTGAAGGCACAATGCTCACTGTAAATTGTGTTGCTCCCTACCAAAGCTTGCAGAGAGTAAGGAAATATGCATAAACACATGAATATATATCTGTAAGCAGATAATACCTACATTCATTTATATTTTTGAGCAGTCAAGCACCAAATTTCCATGGTCTTGCAATTACTGTAATGCCTCCATTTCAGAGTAGCATCCATACAGGTGGTAAATATTGAAACTCTTGTAAGTTATAAACCTTCATAGACACATTTAAAAGGTGATCAGCCATAGATCACCTTGTCTGAGTGCTTTCCTGAACAGAGAAAAAAAATCATGTCATTTTTGTCCACTTCCAGATGAGGCATCTAAACAGAAAAGTCTTCCAGATATCAGCATTAAGGGTTTTTTTTAATGGCTTTTTTTTCAGATTTTTTTTTCCAAAGTAATGGTGTTAATGATCATGAGTTCTGTTATTTTGTGCTGTATCAAAATTTTTGCCTATCTTGTCAGTTTTAGATGCCAGATATTGTCTTTGTGCATGTACTTAATTGTGGGATGCTTGATTTTTCTTTAAAGCACCTTGATTTTTCTATGAAGCCTTTCTTTTTCAGTAATCCTTAGGAGCAACCTTTGTTGAAAATAGTATTTTAGCACTGCACTGGATTGGAGTACATGCATTTCAAATGTGTTGAACTTTTGGAAGATCCTTTATTCCATGTATCAGCTTTCATTCTTCTGAAAACCTCTTTGCACATGTGTAGCTTTAAAGGAATGCTTTTAAAGGAGCTGCTGTTGGAACATCCAGAGCAGAAAGCCCCCAAATCCCACTAAAACAAGGACTGTGAATTCATTTCTGAATGCCAACTTTGTGGCTGAGGAAGCTCATGAGAAGAATTAATTCTGCAGGTCTGCTCCACAATTTAGCCCTCTTTCAAAATGAAATATAGTTGTAGGATAAGTGCTGAGTAGAATTCTGGAAGGGGGGAAGGAGAGGATAAACAAATAATACTTCCTGCCCTTAAAAAGTTGTATTTTTTTCACCTGTGGTTACTGACTGTTGCAAATGTGATGGGTTGAGTTGATTACTTTGTTAAAAGTGAGATTATTTTATGGGATATAATGGATTTGACCAAGCTAATGGCTTGCCCAGGGAGGTGGTTGAGGCCCCATCCCTGGGGGTCTTTAAGGCCAGGCTGGAGGAGGCTCTGGGCAGCCTGATCTAGTGGGAGGTGTCCCTGCTCATGGCAGAGGGGTTGGAACTGGGGGATCCTTGTGGTCCCTTCCAGCCCTGACAGATTCTGATCTGTTTTAGCAAAGGACTTGAGAGCCCTAATGGCTCAAGGGTTGGACTTGATGATCTTGGAGGTCCCTTCCAACCTAAAGGATTCTAGGATTCTATGATTCTATGAATGTGCTTTAGGTGTATGATAGAAGTTCTAACCTGAGAAAGGAAGAGGAACTACCTCTTTCTTGTCAAAGCTAGTAGCTCTCAGCTATGGTGAAAGGAATTGTCTTTCTGTTGGCTGTTCTGAGATTCTGAGAATATATCCTCCATGAAAACAAGTTAGAGAAATTCCATTTCCTTTCAGTGTGAAATGGCAACATTCTGAAGCACATTATTTCTGGAGAGCTGCTGTTTTACACGTTTTACCAGTATTTTGATGCTTTTATTCCTTAGTTTGTAAGATAGTCTCAGAGCTTTACCAAGGTCCAGACTTACTGGTATTCAGGAAGTGCCTCCTTACCCCCAAAACTGTAGATGAGTTTCTGAATACATTACACCTCACCCATTAGAAATCATATTCACCTGCCTGCAGATGATCTATGTCCACAAACAGTTAAGCTTCATATATTTTTATGATTCAGGATCCTCTTTTTTTTCAGTCCAGACTTGCTTTCTTTTGTAGTGAGCAGAAAGGACCTTGACTGTTCTCTGTCTTTCCAATCTTGTGTGTCTTGTGACTCTTCTGACCAACCTTCAGTTGCTATAAGAGGATCACTTGCTGTTAGTGATGGATGATGCCCACATTGTGCTGAGGTACAAGTATATGGAGAATTTATAAGGCAAAGCTTAACATCTGTTATAGTTTTAACTTTATCCATAAAAATTTCCAGGCTGCTTCAGTTGCTAAAGACAAAGATTTTTTTTTTAAATAATGAGTTTGATTTAAGTTTTCTGTATTTACGTTTAAAATGAGACACTTCTACCCCAAAATATGCATCTGTATCTTGTGTACTTTTCTGGGGTTTGCCTTGATATTTTCTGAGCCTTTAAAACAATAAATTTCACACACAGAGCAGCTTTATGATCTAAGGAAACATTCATATCCTCTTTTATTCTGGGCAACCAAGTATTTGGATATTGAATCACCTGCTCAAGGTTAAAATTGAAATCTGGGGAGGTCATGGAGTTTAAAATAGGATGCATCAATCTCAGAACAGCTGCTTGGTTTTAGAAGGATATATTTTGCTTAAATAAACAAGCCTGCAGAGCAAAAATACTTTATAGTCCTGCTTTTTTTAATTTTATTTTTCTTATGTAGAAGAGAAAGATCATTTCTGATATGCAGAAGGCAAATCTGAGAGTACTACTTATTTTTTTTTCTGATGAATGCACTTTCCACATATTTAAGCACAGTTTTGAATGTAAAAATTTACTTTTTTTTCTCAAAAGCATAACAGTCTAACTGAATTCCATGTCAACTGCAGCTTTCCTGTGCTACTCGTGTCAGAGACATGAGCAAACACCACATTTTTTCTAAGTACAAGTGGCAAGCACCTTATGCTTTTCATAATGTGTAATATTAAAAGCTACAAAAAGCTAATCTAGCCCTTTTGGTTATTGCAGGCTGTCTAACATTCCATATTTCACATCAGAATTAGCATAATGATAGAGCAAGGAGAGTTAATTTACTAATCCATCCACCGTTTGTTCTAAACCTGTATAAAATCTCTATTAATTGATCAAACATTGTACAGTACTACGTTGAAATTGTCACTAAGTTGAATTATTTGAAGAATTCATATCAGTAATTTTTTCTGCATCTTACCAGTAAGCTGGTTAAAGAAATTATACCCAAACACCCACATGAAAAAATACCCAAATATAGTTATTCTTAAATATCTAATTATTGGTTCACGGGTCACAGATAAATTGTTTTATTACCTGAGATGAACATCCATAGTATATAAGTCTCTACATCACTCTTTATTTTTTAGAACTATTAATACTTTGGATTTTCCTGTGCTTTGTGAGATTTTTAAAACAAATTAAGATGATTATTTTGAACCACCCATCAGTTAAATGCTGTAACTTTCTGTTGTCTTTTTGCTATTTATTTGTAATACTGAAATATTTTTCATTATATCTATATTTTCCGGGCTGCTGTTGTCTAGTAGATGAAGATTCTTTATTTTCACCTATTAGGATTCCAGAGGAAAGATGACTTTGAAGAGATTGCCAAACCAATGCATTCTTTTCAGCTTTAGTGGTGTCATATGTATAAACTGTATTTGAGTTACAGACAATTTAGATGCACTGCCAGGAAAGCAATGAAATGGTAGTTTTGAAAACCAGTCTTTCAAGGGATGAATTTGTAATATCAAGTAGACTGAGGAGATTTTCAGTGTAATTGAGCAAGCAGAAGAATACAGGGGGGAGAGAATTCTCTGAATTACCCTTAGGTATGAATCATTTGGTATCTTGTAGAGACTTCTCTTACATATCTCCCTGTCTGTCTGTCAATCAGAGTCAGTTTGCTGAATAACCTGAAAGAGGCTCAAGTTTTGCAAAGGTGTGTGGTTGCCTTCCTCCCCTGTTGGTTGTCCTCTGTAATTTGCATGTGTCTTGAGGAGACATCTTCTGGGACAAAAGCAACAGATTGTTTTATTGATTTGGACTGTATACATTCCTTAGCAGAAGGATAGATACAGAAGAAACCATATTTAATGCTCAGATCAGTTACACTTGATAATAATACTTTGGGTAGTAGTCCAGACCTTGCCTAAGGATCTCCAGGTCTGTTAGGAAGAAAATCTGGGTTCCTGCAACATCATTCAGTGAACTATCAACATCTCTTGGGAGGAAGAAAAAAAATCCATCCAGTGTTAACAGTTCATCCAGAGTTTTGCTGACCATGGAAAACAGATTAGTTTCCAACCATAATAATTGCAAAAGCAAGACATGTAGTGATAGGTGGACCTTAGCTGGAGATAACCTGAAGCATGGCAGAACAGAAAAGGCTCCACTTGTAGCAGAAGTGTCACCACAGCCTCTTGTTGCCACCTGAGGTTTTTTCAAGGCAAATTATTTATCCTGTTCTCCCGGGAAGAGGAGAAAAAGAAAACAGAAATAAGAAGAGCCACACCATGTGACAATGTGCCAAAAATCTCAAATTGCCTTCATCTAGTTTTGGGAAGAAGGTGCTGAGAACCATCACAGGATATTCTCAGTTTGTTGCTTGAATACCAGCACTGTATGTGGACAGTGAGAGGATGGGGATCGATGAATACTTGTGGGGGGCTTTTGCTCTTCTATAGCACCCAGAAATATTGACAGATTATTGTGTTAACTGCTGATCTCACAACCATTCTTTCCCCCAGGGGATCTAAGAAGACTTTACAAATTAGTGTAAAAATACAGAATATATTGGGACGAGCAAAATAAATATTAGTCAGAAGATAATTAGGTGTTTAATGTGTAAAATAAATTTCATTTGAGAAAAAAAATAGTCCCAGCTGTTGTGGCTCTTGCACACCTCTTCCTCTCTACTTCCTTTTCCTCTCTACTTCCTCTTCCTCTTCCTCTCTACTTCCTCTTCCTCTTGTTTTTTTGGGGGCAAAAGTTTGAAGGGATGCTAAAGCAAAATTTAGTAAAGTGTCTTCTTTTTTTCTACATCAAAGAAAACACAAGGATGTGTGGGGATTTGAGTTACTATTTCAACCTTTTGTAGAGCTTTGTAGATAATACAGCTGGAGAAAAATAAGAGCTGTATATTGCCATTTAAGATAAAAAACATTTATTTTGGTTTAAGATAAAAAAACCTTTATTTGGGTTCTAATGTGCACTGCTACATACATTTGCAAAGGACGAATAAGCAAAATAAATGTCAACCTCCCTGTTACTGGTTCCCTTTTGACAGTTTGTCATGGGTATCATGATACAAGTGTTAGAATGGGTTTGAAGGATGGTGAAATCTCAGTTTTACCTTTACAAACTATCCTTGTGTCACACATTTACATGCAAAGGAGAAAATTCTGCTGTGTGACAAAAGGAGAAAATCGTGCTCTCTGTTTCCAAGAGGCATTTGATGATTTATCAGATTTTCTGCAGTATATTGTTTCAGCTAATACTCTACTTTAAAAGGTATAAAGTCCTTTCAAATTTCTTTAAAATGTATGTGGTCAGCCTTGCATGAAAAGGCCATTTGTTCTTCCCATATTAAAGCTGTGCTTTCATGTAGTTCTGAGAATTTCCTATTACTGTAAATTAATTTCACTTCATTAAGTGGTTGGGTCACAGGCAGAGGAATAATAGCAGCCAGAGACACAGGAGATTACTAGTCTGAATAATCATAAATTGGCACCCACCTGCTTTCTCTCTAATATTGGGAAGAAGCTTCTGGCTGTCAAATCCATTTCATTAATCAAAAAAGCCTCAGAATGTGAACTTTAAACTTAGACAAGGTAAAATAATTATCTACATGAACAATATTTTACAGTGTAGAAATAATGGAGCCTAGTCCCCACAGGAGACAGGGACACAATGGTCAAGATTCAGTTTTCTGTGTTATATTGCTGTTATTTCAGGTCACTTGTGATTATTCAGTCATCCACTCAGCAGTTGTACATTATGCATATAGGACTCTGCTGTGAAAAGATGACTCCAGAGCATGGCAAGTTTGTTATTTAGATATTCATTTGTCCTCTCATCTAAATTATTATGTCTTCTGCCAAGATATTTATTAAAACTGTTGCAGTAGTTTTCTCCCAGAAGGAAAAAAAAATGATAAGGTCTAATGAAAATGTTTTAATGAAAACAGATAACTGGCATTTATTTCATACAGAATCATAAAACCTCTGGGGTGGAAGGGACCTCCAAAGTCATCTAGTCCAACCCCCCCCTGCCAAAAGCAGGGACATCTCCAACTAGATCAAGCTACTCAGAGCCTCATCCAGCCTGATCTTGAATGTCTCCAGGGATGGGGCCTCCACCACCTGTCTGGACAACCTATTCCAGGGATCTATCACCCTCATATTGAAGAACTTTTTCCTAACATCTAACCTAAATCTCCCCTTTTCTAGCTTAAAGCCATTACCCCTCATCCTGTCACTCCAAACCCTTGTGAACAGTCCCTCCCCTGCTTTCCTGTAGCCCCTCTCAGGTACTGGAATGTTGCTATAAGGTCCCCCCAGAGCCTCCTCTTCTCCAGACTGAACAGCCCCAACTCCCTCAGCCTGTGCTCCCAGCAGAGCTGCTCCAGCCCTCCCAGCATTGCTGTGGCTCTCTGCTGGACACACTCCAACAGCTCCACGTCCTTCTGGTGCTGGGGCTGCAGAGCTGGACACAGACTCCAGGGGAGGTCTCACAGGGCAGAGCAGAGGGGCAGGATCCCCTCTCTCCATCTGCTGCCCACGCTGCTCTGGATGCAGCCCAGGATTCCATTGGCCTCTGGGCTGCTGCTGCACACTGGGGGCTCCTGTCCAGCTTCTCATTGACTGGTACCCCCAAGTCTTTCTCCAGTGGACTGCTCTCTAACCTGTCCTCTCCCAGCCTGTACTGGTGATGTTGGTTGCCCCTCCCCAGGTGCAGGACCCTGCCCTTGGTCTTTACCCTTTCTTCTAAGTCTGGCCTAATGCTTATTGAAAATAGCTGAAGAGGGTCCTACAAGTTGCAGTAGATTTCTGACCAAAACACTAATGTCTAGAGAAAGCTGGGGGGAGTCATCTATCCAGGATCCACCTCTCCTTAAACTGAACAGAAACAATGAAGTAGCACAAAAGGCCATGCAAAGCACCCTCAGTGCAGGTGGTTCAGAGAGAATTGGGAAACTGCCCTTGGAGGAGCAAACTGGAAACTACATATAGACTATTTCAGCTGTAGCAAGCTGCAAACAAATTATCCAGGCCCCTGGAGCTATTGGAGATTCTGATCTGT
>NW_008597790.1:23374-25177 GCF_000691845.1 Merops nubicus | reverse complement strand
CCAGCCTGTATTGGTGCCTGGGATTGTAAAACTGTAGGACCACAATGCTGAAGCCCGGGGTTGAACCAGGGACCTTTAGATCTTCAGTCTAACGCTCTCCCAGCTGAGCTACTTCAGCCCTGCACAAAACCATTTCATACAGAAGTCATGCTACCAGTCTGAATGTAACAGGGCAGCCAGACACACTACAGTGAGTGTAAGTGTAAAGTAGGCAGAGAGTGAGACGGCAGCAACAGTGGTCTGCAAGCAAGGAAAGGAAGGGGCAAAGCACCATGGACTAGTGTGGGAGAAGTGAAGAAGCAGCACTTGGAAAAACAGGAGGAGAAGACATCATGTCTCAGACCTGGTGGCAAAATGATTACAAATCATTCATCAGGAATAAAGCTTTTTATTCAGCTTCTGTTAAGAAGTTTTCCTATTTCTTTCTACATACTTGATTTTTTTTTTGTATATCTGCTGCTTAAAATAAGTGTTCATAGGTATTTCTTGTGTCCTTTATATCTGGAGAACTAGCAGTAGGTAGGAACCCATGTTTCTGAGTTGCTCTTTCAGGTATAAGTGTTCAGCTGTGAGCTCTACAGTTTGAAAATTTGCTGGTTTCACATTCCTCTTTTAAAGAAAATCCCATTACTGAAAACAGAGATGCTTGCAAAAATTAGCCAAAAGCATTAACTGAAAGGACTTGCTGTTTCTCTATAAATAGCATAAATCATAGTGTTTACCTTCCCAAGGGACTAGCTGTTGAATCTGTTCAAGAAATACACACCTATTAGATAAGAAGTTGAATAAATAAATGTTGCTACTTACATGAGAAATGTAAAACCATATATGCCTATATAGGTCTATACACATGTATTTGGAATATACTCAACGCATGCATTGGATTTGAAATACATATATATTTCAAGTATATATATAAAATATATTTGACATACGTGTATACATATATGATAAATTTTAAAATACATATATTTCAAATTTAGTGTTTAAAGAATTGGACTGACATTGCCACAGCACAGCTTTTAACCTCTCACAGGACTTGTATGTGCAAGAATGAAGCAGCCTCCGAAAAGTCTGTTCAGAATTGTTCTTCTAGGGTTTCTTGGAGATAGGGTAGTTTCAGACTAGATGCTTATTCTACAACTGGTCTTACAGGAGAAACTGATACTTAACATCAGTTGCAATGGGTGAATCTAAAAATATAAATATTTTTATGCCACAGGAAAAAGCTAAGCTGACCTCAGCAGTTAGACAGACATATCCAATGATGGTTTGCTTGAAGTGGTAAAATTGTATAAGTTATGTGAACAATTCCCACAGTACTTTCCTCAGTACTTCCCCCTCCTTCCAGAACTCATGATCACTAATAATAGTGAGGTGACATCAGGAATAAGAAAGGTGGCATTTATTTTCATAAGTAGATAGCTGTCTATGTCACTAGAAAATATTGTGTTTCACTGGAACCCGCATGACTGTTTTTTCAGAAATTCACTCAAATGCAGGGACAGTTCTTATTTGGACAGCAGTGGGGTCTATCTCCATGGGAACTTCCTGTCAACAAAATCTTACTGTGTTTTGGTTTTCCTCCTTGCTAGGCACGGATGGCACATGTCAGCACTGAGCCCAGCACCATAGAATAGAATCATAGAATCCTTTAGGTTGTAAGGGACCTCCAAGATCATCAAGTCCAACCATTGAGCTATTAGGGCTCTAAAGTCCTCTGCTGAAACAGACCATGACACACTAGGGCAGGACGTAGATTGCGCTGTCTAGTGGGAATCTCCACCAGCTAAAAACTGCTGA
>NW_008597790.1:22696-23341 GCF_000691845.1 Merops nubicus | reverse complement strand
ATTATAATTTTTTTATTTTTTTTTTTTTTTTTTTTTTTTTTTTCAATTTATATTCCTGGTTTTAGAGCTTTTAAGACCTGCATTTGACTTAATTCTCAACTTGTGATTATATGAGGTTTTGAAACATCTGAACTCACACTTCCTCCTGCTAAACCAGTATTGCAGTATGTACAACTTGCACATAGCAGAGATTTCTGAAAGTAGATGCTATCCTGCAATCTGTAGCTTCTTCAGAAAGCTTACAGCTGTCACAATGGGCCCCTATTAGCAAGGATCAGAGTTCTGGGAAGATACGTAAAATCTCTGAAAATACCAGAGTCAGCCACAGCAAAATCATTTCTATGTTGCGCAGCAGTCCCCCTAAGCAGGAGGTTTAACACTAATGAAGAGATTTATGTGAATAATTCCTCAAAGCTAGTAAAGAGCACAATATATTCACAGCAGAATTAATTCTGCACCTGGGATTCATTGGTCACATCTATACCAGCATCAGCAAATAGTCCAGGTCAGAGGATCTCTGTATAGAGTTGGCACACAACCAACTACCAAACTTTGGCACAGTTTTGGTCCAAGACAGGTAACAGATCTCCCAAAGAATTAATGAGTATTTGGAAGAAGGATGTCCCCTCCCCACGCCCTTCACTA
>NW_008597790.1:0-22665 GCF_000691845.1 Merops nubicus | reverse complement strand
CTCCCTCCCCCCCACCCCCCTCCGGTTTTGAGGCTAGACTTTTAATTGTTGCTTTCTAACAGCCTCGGTGTCAGAAGATGGTACTTGGCACATCTAATTTGCTAATATAGATATAGCCAGAGGGTCTATAGACGTTGTCGGAAGTATAGCAGATGTCAGATGTCTTCTGAACTACTGTGATTCTTTATGGTTACAGGGATTGTAATACACACAGCCAATAATTAAATGTAAGAAAACTTGAAATATGGCTTGAAAGCATCCTATGGATTTATTTAAAAATCTATATATGTTGATTAGAAACCAGAGAAACACAACTCTAAAGTAAAAGAAAATAAGGCATAGTAATTCTGCAAAGAGTTTCTTTTATAACATTGTAAGTACATATCCCACATATTATGCTTAGATTTTTAAAGATAACATTTTAATTGTACTTTACCCAATGAATTATTTCCAACACAAACATAAAGCAGTAACAAAAACAGCAATAGGCTTACCAATATTACAACTTTAATTTTCTGGTAAAGGCATATAAGACCATTAGTGAGCTCAGAACGTTGTCCCTCTGGAGTAAAACAAAATGACTTAATATTTTTGGAGATACTTAAAGCATAGAGCTACTGTATTTTCCCAAATTAAAGTATTTTCATTTCATTGTGTTGAAGAAATAAGCCTTCAAGTATTTATAATGCATAGATACATAACAATTGGTATTTTTTGTTTAATAGTGCATAGAAAATAGGATAATGGATTTTTGAAAAGTAAGCTTCATCAGCTTCAGGGAGCTGAGGAGGCAATATATAGCCAAAGCTTTTTGAATAGCCTCTTAAAATCAGTTCCTTGGTTTACACAAGTTGTAATATGCAAAGACATGGCCCGACGATCTTATCTCTCCATTTTCAAAGCTTGCTATGCATGTTGGTAGCTTAATTGTTTGTACACTACTCATAAATTCCTCGGAAAACCTCACTTAACTGTGATGGTAGAGCAAAAGTGGAAAGGACAGAAACAGAAGAAAGCATCTTGAAATGTTGACACAGAAGAAAAAGCAATTGCAAAGTGGAATCAATTTAGAATTCAAATACTGTACAGGGAACGCAGGTGAAATAAAGACCTGAATCCCTCCCCCACTGATCTCTTCATGAAGGTGAGAGGGGTCACAAAAATTAATAGCATAAATGTATTTTTTTAAGATAAATTGCTGGCTATGAGACATTTAGCTATCTTCAATTAAGTCAGGAAGAACAAGTTATCAGACTGTGCCACAGAAGTTTGCAGATCATTGCATTCCCAACAAGAATAAAGCCTTTGAAAGACACAACTTTCATTTCATAAAGCAGGAAAAGATAAGAAGCATTTGAAATATTTAAAATAGATTTTTGTGTTCTGGAGTTAAGCATCCATTTTTGATGACTCTTTAGGCCCTTCTTGGGATCAGATACTAATGGGCCTTAGTAGCCTAAGATAAAAAGAGTGACATTGAAGCGGTTGATGTAAGTTCACCATACCATAGTGAATTAGAAGCCAGGGCAATTCATTCAGCTCAGATTTCATGTTTTGGCAAGGCAAAAAGGAGTATGCATCAGAAAAGAAAATCAGGCTCCCACACATCCATTTACTCCAGTAAGTGCACAAAATACTAACAGCTTAGCCTCTTCAGCAAGAGACAATTAATACAGTAGATGTGGAATAAGACACCGTTTCAGCATCCTGCCTTTAAATAGAACTGCTGTAAGGAAGACTGTTAAAATGTTCAGACTGGAGCAGCATACAAAGGAGCAAAGCATAACTTTTCTGCAGAGGAAAAAAAAAAAAAATCACCACCCAGAACAGCAGCAGGCTCCATAAAGATGGCAGCAGCTGCAGTCAAGGGAAGTTCTGATCACCAGGGATCATTCTAGATGCATCAGCATCAACAGCACTTCTTCACAGAATTTGTTTGGGAAAATTTTATGGTTGGATATATCTGATCTAATTTTGGGGATATACTTGCTAGATCTCTGAGGTGGTCCCCCAAGTTATTTAAGCAGTGTCTGAGAAAGAGCTAATCTTAAAATCATAATTCATTTGATACCTTTTAAATGCCTGTTTTAAGAAGAGATGCACTCCACCTTAGAAATTACTTTCCATCTTCACGTCAGCTGCAGAAGTCCACATGAATCAGTCAGATGTCACTTAGGTAAGCTGCATAACATTAGCCAAATGTATTCTAACTCAGGAATCACAAGAGGGCAGGAAGACAGAAACAAAAGTTGTACATGGAGAAAATAAAAATGCAGTTGAAGAGAACAAACAAAATGAAAGTAAATGAAATGGAAGAAATTCAAAGCCTAAAAACAGAAAGAGGGAAGACAATCCCAAAGCAAATAAGTTAGTGAGATCACGCCAACAGCCCACGACAAAGAAGAAATATCAGAATCTGAAACTTGCCATGAAAATGCATTCAAGAAATGTCAGATAAATGCTGTAAGTTTTGCATGGGTTTATTCATGCTGCAGAAATAATTACACCCTGCTTCTGGATTATTATCCCCATTATCTCACATTACTTTGCTTTAGGGACCTGGACAAACAACTGTTGAAGAAGCAGGCCAGTGTGTAATATTTCTATGTACTAGACATGGATCCCAACTTTGATAATGATGGCAAATAAATCGCAGACTGTTAAGAATTTAAATTTTTGTGAAAGGGAATGGTTTGTAAGTACAGCACAACAGTTGTGTCCATATCAGCAAGTGAGAAGCAGACCCCCAGAGAAAATCTTGGTGGTCAGGACTCTACATACACACTATAACCCTTCCAAAGCAGCCTTATGCAGAAACATTGTAATGGCTACATAGTTTTGGTGGAAAAAATGTGTTTGGGCCAGCCAATATAGGCTATGGTTGCTGGATCATTAATCTTGCATGCTCTTTATATAATATGGACTGTGAAAGATACTGTCAGACATCTAGCTGTGATCAGGCATTTATCTTAATAATAAATAGATGGTAGTACACATATACGCTGCATATATGAATACAAAAGAGTAGGCTTCCATCTTCCTTTCATGAGAGGTATCTTTATGATTGAGAGATTTTGCATTGCTACAGCTATTTTCTGCTATCTGCTACGGAATAACTTCACTCTGTGCTTCAGAGCAGAGAGGTGGGGCTGCCCTGCCTGCTGTGCACCGCTGGGGAACCCAGGGAGTGTGCAAGTGTGCTGCTGAAGCGGGAGCCTGCAGAGGCACACACACTGTGCCAGCAGCTGCCTGCTACTAACAAGAGCAGTTTCGTTTTATTAATAATAGCTTAATGACTAAAGGGAATTCTAAGAAATTGTGGTGGTGATCTGTGTTACCCTGCCGCTCAGTCTGCTCTCAGAGAAGGGACATTACCCTGGTCCATCCAACCTACCTTTAGCTAACTCAGAGCAACTGCTTAAAGTCTCCACATACGCCAGAAAAAAACGTACCAGCTTCTAATGAATTTCATACCTTTGGCACTTATTGTGTTTCTCTCTCCTTTGACTATCAAGAAGGCCTAGGTAGGCCTGGAATAGATACCAAGCTTATAGATGGTTGATGAAGGATGAAACCTTGCAACAATGATGTGAAAATAATACATAAAAGTCTTTCAGTGAAGTTACTTTCTCCACCGTGGAGAGGTGTGCATATCACAGAGATAAGAATTACATCCAAAACTTCTTAGGGAGTTACTTAGATTTGGCATTTCCCTTCACACTGATAAAGAGCAAAGGAAAAGTTTTATTAGAGGCAAGTCCCATTGTTAAACAGTTAATGCTCTATGATTAGAAATCCTGAGCACCCCAAACTGCTTAGTTGTACATAATCCACAGTGAATGGAACATTTTAGAGAATAACGTTTCAGTTACATTAAAAGAAAAAAAAAAAAAAGACTGCACCTCTGATTTTTAAAATTCTTTTGACTAATAAGAGATACCATGAGCATAATGAAAAACATCAAGTGAATTATTCACATTGGGTTATACTCATCTTTGAATATTGAATATACTTTGAACCTTCAAACTTCTTACACTGATGTTGAAATTTGCATCTCTTAGTAGTTCTGGTGGAACATAACATTAAAAGGTGCCATAAAATTGCATAGCTTGACAACCTGTAAATAATGGACTGTAAAACTTCACTCCATTTCTTCTCTTTTAGGTCTAAATAATACACATTTGAAATAAGTAACACTTGTATTTTGCTTCTCAGTGGTGCTAATCTGATACTTAAAACTAATTTTGTGACAATTCTTTTCCAGGATAAGGACCAATCAGAGATTAGAGCAAGCTGGTGGAAAGAGAAGGTAGAGAACAGCTAACCATTTTGAAAGGAACTGGGAGTTCCTATCAAGCCTATCAAGCTTGCTATCATGTTCAGATTTACTGTTTGGGGTTTTATTTGTTGTTGTTGTATTTTAAAATAAAACTGCCTATGTCATTCCATTTAATGTATCTGCTATGGCAAAAGGGAACTAAATTCAATGACTGATGGGTCTGTTGCAGTCCTAAGAACAGCCATAAAAAGTAGCAATATTTAAAAATAACCAGGCCAAAAATGTTCATGTACTCTCTGATGGGTACATTTTTTCATCATATTTAAGTGTTCTTGAGTTCCAAATATTTAAACAGATCATCTCAAAAATATTTGTCATTTCATAATTGTGTCCAAAGAATCAGCAAAAGAATTAATTAATATTCTTAAAGTCTCCACACTTCTTGGTCTGCTGTTTGTGATTTCCATTACCTGTTTTCCTCAAAGGTCACCTGTGAGCCTGTTTGCTTTCATGGGATTACAAATACAGGCTGGTCACAGAGCTGCAGCAACTACCTCTCATCTTTCTTTCCTAATTCATTCTGTTTACTTCTTCTTGGCATATTCTCTGAGGATTTCATGCTTCCTTTTGCTGCATCACTGTCACAAAACCAAAAAATGCAGGTTTTTCACAGTGCTAATCTCATTTTCCTGATTTTTTTTTTTTCTTATCTTAAACCTTGTAATATTCTGATCATTACTATAGCCTGCCCAGCTCTGAGTGTGAGCCAGTGTAACAAAGAACAGTTCATGTCTTGCATGGCACCTATCCCAGTGTGAGTGTAGGCATCCCATTGCTGAGACACTGAGGTTAAAATGAATTCACATTGAGAGTGCTTTACGTTTACTCTTTTTAGGTTATTTTGGTGGTTTGTTTACTGTTTCTGTTTCTCTATTCCCTCTATTTATGATGACTATCTGTACATGAAGATGTTTCTTTACATGAAACAGTGGAATATTTGAATTAATCTTTTCTAAAAAAAACTAGTATTGTACCTAAATCATTTCTCTAAATAAAATTTTATATCAGTTTCAGATCATAATATTCTCCTTATCTATTTAAATATTCTGTTACAGTAGGCTTTAGAGTTCAAGCTACAGACATTACTTAATCTGTTGAGAAATTATTTAATTAGCATTCTGATGTGTTTTACATAGGGAGGAGCTGATGCCTCCAAGATTAAGAGTTTCACCTTTCCCTTTAACACGCTAGAGCTAATTTTGTAGATAGTTTCCTCTGAGATCCAGCCCTCAGTATATCAGCACAGATGCCTGAAAAGATTAAGGCTTGCAATCGCTTCAGTTCAATAACTGAGACATATAAATACCTATGTTATGTGTGTCAAGACAGAAGAAGCAATACTAAGAAAATGCAGAACCCTTGGATCATTGCTTTGCTCTCAGCAGAAAAATAAAAAGGACTGCAAAGAGCCCCAAACATGTTACTAACTGTAGGACAGTCATCTTTGTCTGCTGCAGGTTTGGATTACACGTCAGGAATATAAAGGTTGCCTTTTCTATTGCCACTCCAGGTGTACAAAGCTGCCATAAACCCAGCTGAGTTTACATTGAAGGAGTATCTGGGAATAGTCTTGTAACAGATTCTGACAAGACCTTTGCAACTTTTATAGGTCATATGGACAAAAAAAAAAAAAAAAAAAGGATAGCATCCCTTTAGCTAATGTCATGCCTACAATGCATTAAGGACAGCTGGCTTCCTGACAATGATTTTTCAGATAATGTGTGAACTATAGGAATAGTTTTCCAGCCAAATTATCATTACAATGTCTGCTACAAGGCTTGGTCACACTTCACATCTTGTTTTATCCCCCTGTTTAACCTTAGGGAAATTGCCACGTGTGTGATTTCCAAAAATGTATAAGCCTTTCACTATTAATGGACTTCTTATCCTAAGTCAATTAAGAGCTTATTGAAACTTCTGTCTGCCAAGACTTTTCCTCCCAAGTCTGTCTGCCTTTTCTTTAAGTTTCAAGAGCAGCATTTTCCCATATCATGTATATTAAAACATGCTGACATACAGGAATTGGGAACTTCTATACATTTCCAGATCACAAATAATTTTTAAAAAATCTTAGTATCCAGACTGGTCACTTACACTGTGGAAAGTCTTTGTACTTAGAGCTGAACAAATGTTTGTAATTCTGATTACTAAAAACAAAACTAAACTAATCCCACTTTTTTAATGACAGACGTATTAATTCCCTTACTGTAAGCATTGCCCCTAATGGGACTTTCAAAATTATTATTATGATAATGATACTTACTATTCAAAACTGACACGAAAAACATTTCATTAAGTATTCAGAAAAGAAGCTGTGAATGACTTCCACGTCTAAGATCTCCCACTTACCTAACACACTTTGTATATTTTTGCATGTTGTCATTCATTCCAGACCTCATTCATTAGACACTATCTGTCCTTGAAGAGTAATAAGAGTATGTCTAAAGCAGTTTGAACAAGTCACACATTCAAACAGCTACTTGAAATTTTTGTATGTTTTTGCCGAGATATTTCAGCTGTCTTACAACACCAATTCCTCACAAAAAATTAATTCTAGTCAGGATACATCAAGGAATTAAAAGTTTTCAAATACAAATCTTGCCAAATAAAACTGTTGAGAGGAAACTCTTATTAAGGAAAAACTCTGATTAGTGCTGCAGTATCTATGTTATTTTCTGCCCCTACCTTTGTATCTGCTATCACTACAGTATATTTTGAATATTGTCTCAGGACTACACTCAGTATCACAGTAGCTTTGAAGGAAGCCTATGCTTAGGCAGAGACTTCACGTAAATTTCTTAATATAACAGAGAAAGAATTCCTGGTAACCTGGGCTCAACTAGATTAGGGTTAATTTTCAGAAGAAGCTGGGAGGGGCCACAGCCATGATAGACAATTAAAGCAGCCAATGGGATATTTGATACCATACTGACATTATGACCATTATATACAGGGGGAGCTGGCCAGGGGAAGGGTGCATAATTTGAGTGGCAGCTTAGGCAGAGTTAGTGGGTTCCAGGCAGTGAACAATTGTTTTGTATATCACTCTGTATATTATTTCATTAGTATTATTGTTATTACTGTTTTTTCTCTTTTTGCCTTGTTCTAGTAAACTCTCTTTATCTCAACTCATGAGATCTTACCTTTTCTCTTGATTCCTTTTTCCATCCCACTAGGAAGTGAGTAAGCAAGAAGCCACCTGGTGCTTAGTTGCCAGCTAGGCTTAAACCAGGACACCTGGATTCACTCGATTTATCTGACATGGGCGCCCAGCCCTGGCTTCTGTGGGCATCCCTGCAGGTAGCTGTCAAGCCAGGAAGCATCTTCATCGATGGCTGAAATGCTGGGGTTTGAACCCCAAGCCCTGCATTAAGGTTGACATCTGGGTGATTCCCACAGCCCTTCATAAAGAGGTGGTGAGTTTGCCTTATAGCTTCCCCCCAGGGTGCGGCCGGGCCGGCCGGGAGAGCACGACGGGGCAGAAGGCCGACAAAGGTCAGGGGTCTGCTTGGGGATAAAAGCTGGGACCACTTGCAGGGAGTCAGGAGTGTCTGGTTCAGGACAGACCTCCTGACTCTCCCTGGAGTTGGGCCCCAGTCTGTTTAGGCCTTTGCGAATGCGGGCCGATCGGGTGAGAGTCGCCATGTGGGCACCTTTCTCTTATATGTTTAACTTGCTGGTCTGGCTGTTTCCCATGCCAACTGTGGGCAACCTCAGGTCTCTGTTTGTACCACCTGTTGTGGGCCGAGTCATGTCCTTTGTGGGATCGTTGGGGGTGGCGTCAATCATGTATGAGCTTGTTGACCTGTTTGTACCCCCAGTGATCATTCATGGAATGTCCTTTTTGAGTACAATACAGTCTGTGTATTGGTTCATCTTCCTGCTGGTGCTATCATTTTTGTTGGGCCTGGTCATTGGCAGAACAATGGCCTAGTCCCACACCGTGAAGGTGGAAACTATTCCCACTGAGCAATGGGCCACAAGAACAGTTCTCATCCACGGGAGTCTCAAATGACAAAAATGGGGGAAGGGAGCAGCAGAATAACAGCTCAGTGAGTTTTGAGGCTTTCTGGGAAGAAAAGGAAGGTTTTGACTCAGGTGCTGCAGACCTCACAGTCTGCATTGCAGTGAATGAATTTTCTTTGACAAATGCTACTAGTAGAAGGATTTGTGCTGAAGCTTTTCCTCAGATCTGTGCACCTGCAGAATACATTTCATCATGCAGCATAGGAGATAACCTTCATATATTACAAACTTAGCAAAAATGTACAAAGTAAACCCATTGTGTATACCCAGTATGTGATTTGTGAACACTGAAAACCTGACTACCTCAAATCGAATGTTTACTAGAACATGCAGAGGCACTTTTCCACAATGAGATCTTTCCATGCCATGTGTCAGCACTTGATACCAGCAGCAGTGGAAGTGGTTCTGTTAAAAGAAAATGGCAACTGTTTTTATTTTTTTTCTTGTTCTGTTTTGGTTTTTAGTGTGAGAGAAACATAGTTTATTCTTCTTTTTCACACTGTCCTAAAAATTAGTTAATTTATGTTTAAAGAGAAAGAACAAGCCCGTGGGAAGAGATTAGGTCTAGGAAATAGTTCTTCAAAGTTTGAAGTTTAGGAAAGTGAAGGGCAAATGAAATATGTGCTTTGAGAGTACATGGCCATTACTGTTTTCTGCAATGAAAAATCCATTTTCAGCAGACCTTTCTGAAACACATTACAAAACCTGAAAGTGCAAGAAAATCCATGGAGTTTACTTCTTTTATTTAATTTTCAAATAATCAGAATTTATTTAAATATGTTGATCTTGATTGACTTACAGAATATCCCTGCACTGTTGAGGGTTTTAAATACAAAAGGGTTGGATATTTTGGTTTATTCAAGGCACACTGGGGAATCTGTGCACAGAAGGTCAGATATTACAGATGCTGTTTACTTGAGCCTCTGTGTACCAAAGGGGAAAAGTAAACTCTCTGCAAATCTTCTCACACACAAAAACATATATTTTGCTACACTGGAGAGCAGGTTGAAAGTAGAGCAAAACAGAAATGGTTTTTAGTTAGGTGCCTGCTAAAATCTTGTAAAACAAGATTTTAACTAATTCTCAGTCCACCAAATGAGATAGATTTAAGATGACTGTAAGTCTGCAGATACAGAGGCCTAAAATTTTTGACAGTGACTGATACTATGTTCATCGTTAAGCATCTCTGCTTGTAATAACACTGAGAAAAATGTTATTATGCTGCCAAAAAGATGAAGCATTATCAGCAGTAGCAGAAGCGGAGGCAACATCCTATGTAAAAGCAAAAGCAAAAAAGACCCAACCCAACCCCCTGGTGTCTTCCACTTCCTTTCTCTTCTAGAAAAATGTCAGTGTTTTTTAAAAGGTATTCTGACACAATGAAAGATTGCAAGGCTCAGAGAGTGGACATACATTCTCTTTTTTAGTGTTGGTTTTACTCATAGCTAAAATTATAGTTATGTTTCTACCTGCATATGTCAAGGTCCCATGCGTTCCCCAAGGATGGAGAGGACAAAGGCCTTGGAGGGGCTGCAATTCTCGTTGTCATCTCCACTGGCCAAGCAATAACAGGCATATGGGGTAGTATCTCCATACAAAATACCTGCCTAAACAACAAAAGCAATCTTACTTAGGGCGATTATTCAGCTGTGCCAGCTAATATGATAACAAATCATAGTGGTGTTTTTTTTTTTTTTTTGTTTTTGTTTTTTTTTTATAATAACCAGATTGTTTTAATCCTACGTAATTTAATGGCCTATTTGTAAATTTCTGTAAGACGCATTCTCTTCAGTTTATTCAAATTAATACAGTATTTCAGCTGAGGCAGAATGTGGAAAATGGAATAACGATGACTGCTCGTTACATTTTAAATCTAAACCGTAATTCACACTGAACTGTGATAATGTCAGCAAATGAACACAGAGCCCCAAAAGTATTTTTCAAAAATAACATTGAAATTTCAAAGGAGGAGCCGTCTTTTCATACTTGTTTTGCCATGAAAGGTCTACTTCAAGATAAATAGTGAAGAAATTGTAAGAAATGTCAATGTTAATGCAAAATGCACTACCTACTACATTATACCTAAACTGGGGTTCCAAACACAGCTCCTGGAAGGTTTTATATGACCAACACTAGCACTTACTGAAAATGGTGATAGCACAAATTAGACACAAAACTTCACAATTCCAAACACAATTTGCACATTCAAACAGAGATACTACCTATGGTACAGAGACAGTACCAATGGTGCACACAAAACTGAGCTTGCAAATTAGAGTCCGCTTCTGAAAATTTGGCCCATTTCAAAACCTCATATAGGTTCATCAAGGACCAGCTTGATGAATTTTAGCGGAATGGTCTAATACTATTTTTTTTCTAATATTGAAGGAAAACATCAGATTCTCCCAAACTTTTCAGATTAAGGACAGGAGCAGCTGATCATTTGCTTCAGGTTTTACTTCCTAATGAACTCAGTGAGGCAAAAGTTGGATCCTTTGACAAATGAGAACAGCTTGAAAGATACAGAAGTTGTTAGAGAAACAATACTTAACAATTTTAATTGTAATTTGCTTTGAAGCACTTGGATTTAAATTACCCTGAAATACGAGCTGGGCAAAACTTCATGAACCAGAACTCCATATCATATATGTTGGAGCTAGGGTTGAGCTTTCATTCTGTGATACAATGGAGAAATTTGCTTGACTATGCCAGATGTTTTTACATTAAAGGAAAAGTGGTTTGTTTTGTTTTGCACTTTTTTTTTTCTTTTAACAAAAGCATCTAACCTTTTTCTAAGAAACCCATCATGCTGTTGTGTCTTGAACTTTCTTTATGGATCCACTGAGGCCCCCATTATGCTATAAAGGATATGCTTTTGAGATCAAAGATGTACTCAGCATTTCATAGTTTTCACTGGTTGAAAACTAAACAAATGTTTTTGGAACATATCAAATCACTTGGCATAGGTTGGCATTGACTCTTTTGAGTAAAATATTATCTATCCTAATAGATTAATTATGAAAGCACTGATTAGTCTATATTTCTGTAAGGCAAACTGTTCCTTTCTGGAAAAGCTTCAAAATTCTGACCTAGTGAGGCATTTCTGTCAGGCACTAAAAATTAACATACAAATTTACTGAACAAATTTTAGCAAACTTTGATGTTTTAATTCTTTCTGCTATGAAATGGGATGATCTTTTATTTCAGGAGTAATCTTTGATGTTGGTAGTTACACAAATAAATCAGGAAAATCCCAGCAACAGGAAAAATGTTCATGAATTACTGCATTGCACGAATAGGTTCTTGAAAGTGCAGATTACTGCCTCACTACAACTAAATGCACGGTACATGGAAATTCCTGCTAAATTAACCAAGACAGATACGTTGCCTAGCCAGTACCCTATAGCTACTGCACAGATGTATGAAGCAGTTTTACAGACACAGTTCCTTAGGAGGTGACTGATCATTTCTTCAGAGTTATGATGTCTGTTTCATTCAGCATAGTATCATAAATTTAAACCTGTATCTAAAAAAAACACAGTTTACAGAAAATACAGAAAAGAGTAGCAAGATTGGTCAATACATTTTTCTACTGGATGGTTAAAAGTCATAGTCCAACACATTGATCTGGCCTCCAGCGGTTTTGTTAAATTTCCCAATGTTTATTACACTAAATTAAGAGAATCAGTCCATCTCACTGCAAAACTGGAGATAGCTTATGGTCAAATGCCGAAACAGTGAAAGGACAGGAGGCCACCCCCTCCCCTCTGGAATTCTCTTCCTAGGCATGAGGAGAGCACAAATTTGCCTTTTAGGACACTATTTTAAGACAAACTTAAGAGGTTTACAAATGTATTTTTATATTTATCAAAGGTCTTTCCATGGAGATGATATTGAACATGAACTGTTAATTCTCACTGGTGTGCTGTTCACCACAAAGAGTTGTTCTTGTGGATCTTCCTTCCCACCTTGGGTGAAAGCCCTAAGCAATTTACAAGGTCTTTTGAAAGAAAGTATTCTTAGGAGTTGAAAGAATAAAGACATATCTACATTAGCATTTTAGTTTAGATTCACTATGAAGTGAATCTTCTGACTTAGCATGCTTGGGTTGGCAATGTGGAGTGGTCTCAGAGTGCTTAAACTGCTTTTGGGTATTCATCCAGGTTGATGAAGTGTTGGCTGGAAAAAAAAACCAAAGGTGGTCTCCAACTGCTGGAGTGTTCAGCTCAGGAGAGCAGACAAAAATTACACTCCTTGAAACATGTATTGTATAGGCATAAGGTCCTCACACCTGTTCTCTATATTCGCATCATATTTTTGGACCATACTAATTACACTACTGCTTGTGTAATCATAGCTGATAAATTCAAGGAGTGATAGAATATTAGGGGAAATTAGGGGTTGGGTGTTTGTTTTATATTTACAGCATTTCAAATCTTCCATTTCCTGGGACATACCCAAATAATTTTGTCTCAATTTTCAATTACAGAGGGATTTACAGCAATACTAGCTTTGGAGATTCTCTGTTCTATCCACTCCCCTAGCAGCTCATTCCCCTCTCCTAGGTAATTTTTAACATTGATTTGTTCAGGGATGTGGTCTACAGCAATACAAACAAAATTGCTTTGGCACAAGCCAAGAGGTATCACAGACAGGATGGATGTGGAAGTTTCTTAATCAAGTGCTATCACCAGATTGCTCTCATTGTGGGACTATGGACTCATGTATCATAGGCATTAAAACTAAAAAGGCTTTCTCACCTTGCAAAATTTCCTTTTTCAGATTAGATACATATATAGGATACATATCCCAGATAAACAGATTGCTTCTTTGCTTTTGAAAGAATCGTATGACTTTATCCAGTAATTCATCCTATTTAACATTATTTTGTTACTCCTAAATTTTAAGCAGACTAATATAATGTCTTTTCTCTTTACATAATCTATTATTGATTTTTTTCCTGTTCTCCAACAAATGTAATAATGCAGGCACTACCTGAGAGTAGATTAATTTCTGTACTAGTTAATGTAATAAGTGTCTTGACCTAATTTCATTCACTATTTGCTGAAGTTAGTTTTATTCTTTAAAATTCCTAGTTTATTTATCCCAATAACATTCCTCTAATAAAAAAGATGCCCAGCTGTACAGAGGGAAAATAGGGCAAATAGAAATAAGAAGTGGTTTGCCCACAGGCACTTAAGAAGTCAGTGACACTTCTAAGTGAGAATATTTCTTCATTATTCCTCTTTAGCGCTCCTTGCATTGCAATGTTTTTTTTTCCTCAACCCTCCCTCGGAATTTTACAATTGTGTTTAAATATGTCACCATAGATTAAGTCAGAAATTTTGTTGTGATTGCATTAAAAAAAAAATTTTGTTCTTTATTATATTGAATATTGAGTTTTCTTTTTTTCTGTAGGGTAATTCTGCTGTAACTAACTGCTGTCTATGAGTAACGCATATTGAAGTCGTATACATGACAGACAAGAAATGTCAGCTACAAATCAAATTTGATTATGCTTCTATTACTGAGTATTACTACCCGAATTGGAGCCTCTTTTCTTGTTCTTTGTAGGAGTATAGAACTGAACTACATTTTTTATTTCAAAGTTCAAACTGTACATGGTTGGAGTCTGTGGGTAGATCCTGAACTACTTAATAGCCCAGATTGTTTCCAGAATTCTACAGTTCCTTAAAAATAACATTATAATACTTCATTTTTAATTCACATTCCTTGTTCTTGATTTTTTTTCTCTGAACATAATTAACAGTAGTATCTTTGGGGCCAAAACCACATCTGAGATTTTAAAAAACACTTTCTATTTCCACCACAGTGATAGTGCAGGTACACTTATCACTGCATTAATTTTTAAATATTGCAATAGAAGATTAAAGCAGTTCCTCAATTTATACAACCTAAAATAGAGTAGTTCTCTTTCAAAGGAGAAGAAAGAAAATTAAATAGAATGAAGAATGCTAGAAGCAAGTAAACAAACAAAAAAGTGCTGTCAATGTTTCTGTGGCAGTATTTTTTCTGCTTACTCTACAAACAGCAATCCACACGTTCCCCTTTAATTCCTCAGTAGATAAATTGTAAGTCAAAAAGAATCTTATGTATATTAATTACCTTTTGCCTAAATGATCCTCTTGTGTAAAAATTAACAATGGCTTTTGTAATACATCCTTGGGGAATGGAGAATTCTTCAGCTCTCTGACTTGCTGTTTACAGTGCATTGCCTATCCATACACATCAAACTGGACTGAGTTTCAGATCCACCTGCAACCATCAATTCTAATTGATTTCAAAAGTAGAAGAAGGATAACAACTGATCAGAGGGCACAAAAGTTGATGATGATTAGAAGAATTCAAGGTCAGAAATGATCAATTAAAGTACATATAAAGCCCATGAGATTATATGCAGGTTAACTAAATGATTGTCTCTTGCTTAACAAAAATTGCATCTGAGTGTGTGGAGAAGAAGGCCACTGATTTTATCAGAATAGTAACAGCATTTTTACACAAAGTATGACATTTACAGCTGGGTCTTTGTCTCAATGAAGCTCACTGCTAGCACATAAATGTTAATAAGAATTCAGAGTAAACAGCTAACCTCTGACAGAAAAACTAGCAGTTGGATCAGTGGCTAACTTTATGTATTGCTTTTCAGTAGATTAAAAGAAAATTGCTAAGAAAATCTGAAGGAACTGAATGAAACAAATCTGTCACTGAATATGCCAGTTTTGTAAAGGAAATCACAGAAAGGTAGGGGGAAAAGCAAGTAACAGGATTATGGACACAGTTCTTCATATTGATTAAATTCAGAACTTCTACTGTGATATGCACTCAAAATTTAACTAAGCCGTGCCTCTATTATGAAAATATCACCTAGGATCTAGAAAACCCATATGGTTTTACATACCTCATACAGGATATCTGTGTAGTTGCAGCATATTGGATACAGGCCTCGCACTTAAAATAGTAAAAGTTTAAGAACATCATCTCACACAAAATTCTCTAAATTTAAGAGGGCTCTTTCTTCCACTGATATGCTATCAAAGTTATTTCTATTTTTTATAGTTTTGGTTGAATAATTACCTTCACTGGGGGACTAAGATCGTTTCAGACATAGTGGGCCATACATTATTTGCAAATAAATATATACATGCAAATAAACCAGATGCCATCTTGTTTGCATGCCAATTTATTTTGGTAGCTCTACATATGGAACCCCAGTTACTGTTAGTACAAGACATTTTACGGTCTTCAGTTGGCACCCAGCTTTTTGGTCTTTACTGTACTTTAAAGTTTTTTCTACAGAACAAAAGCCTTTCCCCACTCCCCAAATCAGGACTGAACTGTGTGAACATCTGTATCTGAGTGTGTGTATGAGACAGAGTGAATCTCCTAGGAGCTTCTTCCAAAGTGTTGATCCAGCAGGGGTTTATTTCTTCTGTACAGTGGGAAAGGTGGTTATCCATTTGAGCTTTATTCCCCCTCTGTACATTTTATCCCCTCTACAGAGCTATAGGGTTTCATTTCTTATCTCTTTGAGCTTTTTTGGCTCCTCTATAAATTCAGAGCTCCTCTCCTCTAAGGGAAGAAGCAGAAAACATGGCTCCTTGACCAAGGACATTGTAAAGGGGTTCTTCTGATTACTCCTCCTCATCAACAAAAGAGACACTTCCCACAGCTCTCCCTCTGCTCTCTCTCCCTCTCAAATTTTCAGCAGGTCCTTAAAAGATTGCCTACATTGCCTTCATACTCCACCACTTTGTTGCATTAAACCACAAGTAATTTATTTTGGCTTAACAGAATACTTGTCATATGCAGAGCCATGAATTTATTAGTAGTCTAATTAGTGTCTTGGCAGCCTAATACAACAAAGCCATACATTAATCCAGTTACAATGATACTAACACATGTTTTCCACATTATCCAATTAATGCTAATCCCCATTAATGTTATTCTTTCAGTTATATGCTGACTTTCTGCAACCTAACTCTATATCCTAGTGTTATGTTTACCCTTCCCATGACCTTTGGGATCCTAAAACTGACACTTTCAGCCTTACTTGAGAAGAGGAAAGTATGCACCGTGTCACCAGTGGCCTGAGTTCTCTGCTGGGAAGAGTCTGCTATTGTTTTTCTCTCTGCTCTTGGGTCTGCTAAGGGTTAGTTTTATTCAGGTCTGTTTGACTGCACTGCCTCTTCTTATTCCCCTCAGGTTAGTTATGCAATGCACATTTACTTTTTCATCATTACACTTACTTAGACCATGCAACTGTAGAGCCCATGTTAAGCTAAAGCAAAACTAAGTTGGGGCAATAGCCTAACTTCCTATGCCATTGTGTTTTTACAGACCTGTAACTGCCCAAGGCAACTGCTGAAAAGTCCTGAAGTTAGTTGTTAAGTTTATTAGAAAGCCCATGGTCAGCTGCTCACAGCACAAGGCTATATAAAAACTGTTGTTTGCTTTTGTTTATGTTCACTTAATGTTTGCATTTAATTCCTTTGTAAGCAAATAAGCTTAATCAACACTTTTACTTGTCCATTTTATGCGTATGACTGAATAATGTAGAAATGAAACAAAATTACAAATAACTCGGTTAAGGTAGCTAAATGTCTGGAAAAGGCATTTAGTATGAAAATTTGGCACATTTCTTTTAGAATATTTTAGAATACAACTATGACTGTAAAACTTAGAACTTAAAAGGTAGAGAAAAATTTGATTAAAAAAAAAGAACATTTCATGGTGCTAGAATACATAGCAAATTTTTGCACTGTTGTAGAAAGATGAGCAGAAAAGGGTATTACCACTGTGATGCACATTTTCTTTTATTTCCTATTCTATTTTGCATGGAGACTATTAAATACAGATCTTCCTAGCATTTTTCAGGAAATAAAACCAGTAGTAAAATTTTTACTTTCTTCTAATTGTCTACTTCTACTTTTTTTTTTTTTTTTAAACAAAGCATGTCTGTCTCAAATGAAGCTGCAGCTACTTCGTGTTGAATATGAGCTGAGAAGATTCAACAAGGTATAGTATAGCAATGCAGTTACTTGAACAACTCAAATGTATTGCACTCTCAACTTTGCTCAAATGAAATAAAATTATCCATAAAAATCATGTCCTTCAGTACTGTAATTATTCAACACACAAGGCTATGGAATTTTTTGGCAGAAGTAGGCCATGAATTACATACTAATCAGTTTCTATCTGGCTTATTTATTTGTGAATCAACATCGCCTTGCCTCTGTTCATTCATTATAACTTACCAGTGCTTCAATTTACAATCAAGTTTACTTTTTTAGAGAAACACATTTTCTTTCATAATTGAGTCTTGGCTACTTGGGTACATTCATATGACTGGGTAGATTTTGGTCAAATAGTGTTGAAACATAAATGATGAATCTAGGTAAACAAACTATGTGATATGACAAATAGCTTGTAATTAGCCTCGTACATTGGCTACCCAATGTAATATGCTGAAACCAGAGTGAAAGGGAAAGCCGAAAGGAGCACCACACGCTATCGCAGTTACACAGGCACCTCCCAAGGAAGAGAGATTTCTATATCCTAGTGCCTGTTCTCAGAACTGGCAGTTAGTTTGGTGCCAAGCAGTTGTTGGATAAAATGGAGTAGTGGCAGTAGGTTTCCAGAACTCAGCTCTTCTTCCTCTTACAGGCTGAGCACTTTTTTGTGCTTTCTTTGGCCACAAATTACTGTATTCCCTCTTGCATATTGGCATAGCTTCCACAGAAAGTCTTGGCACGCTGCTGTATGTAGAGAACCAGCACAAACAAAATACTACGTTTGCAGAACATCAGCTCCTCCGTTTGGTAGTACAAGGCAGATTTCAAGGACAGGCAAGTGAAAAAAAAAAAAAACCAAAAAAGTGCTTAAGAATGAGTATTTTATCAGCAGCTGCAAGAAACAGTACTGAAATTCTCTTTGGTTCCACAGTGTCATTTAGCCACTTGCTTTAGACTTCATACTTGCCTCTCCTCAGCGAGTGATGAGTGCTGGAAGCCCACACTGATGTCTTTGGTGTAATCAAAATTGTCTGATTTTGAAGAATACACACTGATCAGCCCAATACCCCTCTGTAAACACCCACAGGGAATACATCTTTCAGATGTCCCATTGTTCAGACACCCATTTTTGCTCGTCTTTCATAATAACCTGCTCAGGGCAGCAGTGACAAATATCTCTCCTGAATAGCCTGGGATACTAAACGCCTGATTGATGCAGTCAATACTCATTCCTGCAATAGTGGCAGCCAAAATAGTACCGGTTTGCCCTAGCTAATCCTTGACTTTGCCAGTGGGTTACCCTGGCAGGCTGTACCTGCACCTCCGCAAAGAGGTCAGGAGTGAGGAGGGACAGTTTGGCAAACCCCCTTACTGCCTCTCCCACCTGCTGCTCAAGCCATCCGCTGTAAAAGCACAAGATGCTTATTTCAGTCACCCTTGTTCAAGGAAAGTTTTTGTTTCTCTATTTGAAGTGTAACAGCCTCTTGCTTTCATTTGATGTTATGGGAAATTTTACTGCCTCTTTCCATTTTGCTACTGCCGTGTGTACGGTTACAGCTTCTTACTCTACGCAATGAACTGAGGAAATTTCTGGGACAGCGAGTTAGTGGGTATTTGATGCACATTATAGATTCATGAGAGCAAGGAAGTATTTGTCTTCTGAAGCAAAATAACATACCTGTAAAATTTTAGTCATTTATCATTGTATATTTTAAGCAGCCTGTGGCACATTACAGAATCACAGAATTGCTATGCTTGGAAAGGACCTTTAAGATCATCGAGTCCAACCGTTATCTAACTCTACTGGGCCACCACTCCACCATATCCCTGAGCACCCCATCTAGACAGCTTTTAAATACATCCAGGGATGGTGACACAACCACTTCCCTGGGAAGTCTGTTGCTGTCCTCCGATGGGCTGCCAAGTTGTTACTCCCTGTAATTTGCCCCTTACTCATGAGCTTAATACACAACAAAAGTGGGAAGTGGAAAGCAGATTGAGAGAGGGGTCTCATGCTGATTGTCAGTGGTCTAGGGTCCTCCTTACTCCTTCTCCTAAACTGGGGGATACCGGTGGCTAAATGGCCGCATCCTCATCAAGATAGGCAGCAGTTTCCTTTGGACATGTCGCATTTTTACCTTGCCTTACGTGTGATGCCCAAATCAGTTCAATAAAACCTTCAATACAAGTGTATTCCTTAGAAAAGTATGCTTTTCTTCCCACAGCTTGGATCTCTTCCCACAACACAAAATTAAATGAAGCAGCATTTATTTTGGTAGTAAAAATATTAAGTACAAAGTAGTTCACAAAGCAAAAAAGTTTTATGAAAGGGCCTTTTTCCTGATGAATACAGCAAATTATACCACATGATAACCAAAACTGGAACATCTTCCAATTTTGGAGTTTATATTGAGACAACAATTTGACTTCAATAGCTGCACAAATGTTTTTGTATACACAGAGGAATGTTTGTAATGTCTGCAGAAGCCATACCTACATTTCCTGAGAAATCTAATTCTACTCTTTCATACACTTCTCTTTATAAAGCCTTTAACCTTGACATCTATTTGGCTTAGTAAAATAAATTATTTATTGTTTTAGTGTTAATAGTCTGCTGTTTCCATTATCTAAGCCAAGTGTCATCTCTGGGTTGTGTCTGTAAGCAGAATGGAAGTACATTTATGAAAACAGATGGAAATAAAGACAGGCTTGTAATATGGTATCTTCCAAATTCAGCAGTTGACACCTGTTCTCATGAATGCTGATTTTATTCAAGTCTTTTGCACAATCTGCAATTTTCCTACTGTCAGCCCAGTCAGATCTTAATTAAACTTCTTGGGCATTATCTAAGGTAACAACCCAAAATCATGAATTTGACTTAAAATCGTGTTATATTGCTGCAAATATTCAGCATCCGCTTGACTTACTATCTCTTTGTATGATTGCTTGCTTGATATGTTGTAGATTTTAATGAAATCTCACGGGCTAGAAATTTTTTAAAAAATTGCCTTACTCCAAATTATAGGATTTAATGTAATATAGAAAAATAAAAACTATCTTCACTAAAATAACTACTTGACATCTAGTTGCCATTTTTTTTGTATTTCAGGAACAGCAAAAGAAAAACCTTTTGCAGAGTCAGTGATGTAGTGAAACTGAAAAATTGGAAACAAGGAAGAAGAAAACACATATCAGCTTTTCACTAGCAACAAACTGAATGAGGCATCAACTCCTAAAAAGCTCATAGGTTTCTTAAGCTACTACACATGATGGTCCCTTGACAGAAATAGATTAGATTAGATTATCATGAAGTGGCTTAGCTCAAATTATGTACAAAATAATGAAGTTTTCTTTTTTTCTAATCCTCTCCCAAATCATATCTATCCACTTACTTTCAGTACAGCAATACCATAGGAGAATATGATTTTGTGAAGTGTACTTATTAAATCCCAAAAGAACTAAACATTAATAAGTCCTTAGCGGCCTGATGTTACCCAGTTTTCAGTGAATTCCATAAATCAATTATGTAATTGTCAGTGTTAAGATAAACTTCTCAGGAAGTTATATATTCTCTGCAAGGCCTCAATTCACAATGATTTTCAAGTTTAAAAAGTACAGATTGAAGATATACAGAAACACTCTGAAAAGTAAGGGCTTTCTGTTCTACTTATCTCTGCAATTTCCCCTAGGTATTCCCCATATATTATTATAATGCTATGACATTTATTTTGTGTATATTTAACTTGCAGCTCCACCTTTTGCATCCCCACTTATGCACCATATTTATGAAAGGCAAGCATGAAGAATAACCACAGTAAGAAAAGCTGGATGGGATAAAAAGTTTGTAATCACAGCAAAACTACTATCCATATTAGCAAATATCCATTAGGACAGCTGCTGTTATTTGCTGGTTCCTGGCAACTCCTAGCCTTTAGAGCCTGGGGCAGTCAATCTCCAAACAGCTTGCAGCTCATCTGTGCAGCTTTGCTCTCCTTGACTGTCTTTAACCTTAATCAGAAAGACTCATACCTGTCACAGTGCCAGCACATTCTACACACCTAAGTTTGTATTTGTATATTAGGCTGTGGCCCAGACTCATCTCCTCTAACATTTCACACTGTCAGTGTGCTGTCACACACTTTTCTACAGGCATGAAGTGAGTTTTTTTTTTTGTGCACAGGATGGATTGGAGCAGACTGGCTTGAGTACAAGCTCCACCTCTTTAGGAGAATAGCTCCAGCTCTTTGTTGGATGGCAAACTGTGAGCCTCTGGCACAGCAGAGAAAACAACCTGGGCACAGAGGTCCCTGAGCACCCCTGGAGAACAACTAAAACCCTGTAAATCCCCAGAGCAAACTGTCTTCTTGTCCGCCTCTCCCCATTTTCTGTGGGGCCCTGGTACATGCAAAGGAGAATCAGCAGAGATGGCAAGTTGCATTTGCCTGTCGTAAAATGTGGCTTTATTCAGGTATTTTTGGACAGGGAGACCTGGGGAGAGGAGAGTTCACACTAGAGTAAAATACACCAGTGGCAGGCAGTGTTTGGTGTGGAGTTACCCCCAAGTTAAAGATGCTGTATGTTTCTTTCCTGCTTAACTCCTGTGCTGCTTTCACAAAAGCTTTTGCAAAGAAAAAAAAAAAAGTAAAATTAGGTAGAGAAAAATATTTAAAACCAACTTTAGAAAGTCTGGCCAGTTCTACTCACCCTTTTTTCTTGTTATATATTTGTGTGATAACTTCTCATCTTTGCATGACAAGACAGAGGCTTCAAAAGGGAATAGAAGTGTCTTTTCAAATTGCCCTTAGGTAAGAAAAAAGAGAAGGGTTTGTGCATGAAACACACTGATCTTCTTAAATAAACCGATGGGAAAAGTTAAAGACTTTTTCCCTCTCTCCCCTCAGAGACGATACGTATGTCTGCTAACAAAGTAATCTGTCAAGGACCAGGATGAACCTCTTCTCAGTATTAGCTTTGGCATTGCCACCACAGACTCTCAAGAAGTTCCCCCAAAGCTGATGGCCCAGGCCACGGCTAGAATTTGAATGGAAGCCGAAGATCAACCAAAGAGCAAAATCTGATGTCTATGTTCTGGGGTGCAGACTTTTCTGGCCGAAAGTTCGATTGCCCTGTATTACGCAGTGTCTAGGGTACCAAGAATACTCTAGGGATGTCAAGCGACTCCCGCTTTCGATGCGGAGATGGGCGGGTGGGGGCCGTGCACTCGCCCGCGGCTGCTGACCCGGCGCAGCTGTCCGGCACGGCCCGCGG
>NW_008597789.1:874-17339 GCF_000691845.1 Merops nubicus | reverse complement strand
CTTTTTACACGGAACCAGGACACTCTTGATTTGACAGGTGTTAGGTGTTACACATTAGAGAAGAGACTGATATTAAGTCCTTTAAGACTGATGTGACAATGATGGGAGTAGTTGCTGTTCCAAGACATGTATTCAGGATTTTGGTGTGGGGATGCCATGAAGCAAAGTCATGAATTTCAGCTCCTAGCACCTGTTTTATACTGTATGCAGGTCAATAATCTGAGGCAGGTTATTCATACATTCAAAAATTCATAGCTGGAAAGATTAAGTCAATGCAGATCTTCAGAGAGGTGTTTGTTTTAAAGCCAAGACCTTAAAAAGACAAAAGAATCAGGGAAAAAACCAAACAAATAAACAAACAAACAAACAAAACCCACCCAAAACCACACACACCAAAAAAAAAAAAACAACCCAACCAAACCAAACAAACAAAAATGACAACAAAACAAACAACAAAACATATGTCCTGTTGCCAGTTATATTCATCAATATGAATTTCTGTATTGACTGTGGTGCACTTTCCTCTTAGAGGTAATAAAGCAGATTGATGCCACTGGGATAAAGAAAAAAAGCACATTGTCAGAGATACATAATTTACTGCCAGCTTCCTTTCATGGCAATGGAAAGTTCTGCTGGTGGTTGAAAGCAATATGCACGTCATGTAGGAGCTAACAAAATTACCTCAAACAAGTAAACAAGAATTTCAACAGAAGTTCTATTTAACATGAATTTACCTTTAATTCTCAAGTTTTCATTCCCAAAGCATTTTAAAAAAGGTTTCCTTTTCACAAACTGGGCAGCTTCAGTGAGCAGACAGAGAGGGAGTGCTCTGTTCCCTCCTACCATAGATCACAGAAGTTGGTGAATTTTCATGGGACAATTGCAATGAGGAATTAACTCCTTTCATTCCACAGGGGCCCAAAACCCTTCTTGTGACTAGGCTTCATCCAGAAAACTTCTGGAAAAAGTAAGTCTGTAACAGAAAGCTAGTGTAAAATCTGCAGTTTGCTTTGCAGAACAAATTAGATATTGCACATTATTTACATTTTTCAAGAGATATTTTCTTTTGTGAATCCGTTAGGATTAAGGATAAAGTCCAAAATATTCCACTATGAAATCTCAACTTGTTTATGATTTAACAGTAAAGTATAAACCTAACATTGTGAGCTCATCTCGGCCTTACTGGTCTCTCAGGTGACGGCGGTTTAATCCATGAAAGATTACTGAGACAGCTGAAGTCTGCATTTTAAGCCATGAAAATCTAACAAGGCAGTTGTGAGTGTGTGTGCAGGACTGGAGTGAAAGGCTTTCAGCTCCATGCATCTGCTCCTGTAACCTCCTCCTCTCTGGCTCAGACAGGCACAGCTCTGCCCTCTCCCCAATCTGCTCTCATCCATTCAGAGCACACAAGCAGAGTGCTTTTCTAGACCATTGATTTAGTATCTCTTCTTGTAATCTATCCATGCTGCTTCTTCCACATGCTATAGAGCATCCAGTCTTGGCTACTTCTTTTCTCTTCCAATGTATCCCATATTCTGTCCCATCTCATTGACCCGTTTTTCTGAACAACACCAACAGACTGACAGATGCATGGTGCCAGTTTGCATCATATGCTCATGGAATTTCAAGTTACTACAACATATGGAAGGTGACCCAGAAGGTAGCACCTTATAAATTGCCTCAATAACTGCATTCAGATTATTTCTGATAACTTGTCTTGCTGTGATGACTACAGAAAAATCATGGTTACTGTGCTGAGTCTGTTGCTCCTCACACTGACTAAAGTGATCTTCTGTTTCTTTGTCTGCACCTAACTGTTGGTTGCTTTGATGCGTACATGAATTATACAGACTCTGAGACAGGCCCTTTAACTTAGCTCTTACTTACAGCTTCCAGAACAATGTAAGTATACTCCATGATGGGCAGTAGGTTAACACAACACAGCAAAATATTTTCAGCTAACATTTGCATGCTTTGTTATAGGTATTGGTGAAAAAAAGCAGCCTATGCAGTTTTTAAGAAGTAAAGCTTTACTATTTTTTTGGTAATGCTTCTCCTTGCAATACTATGGAGCAAAACTAACACTCTATTTTTCACAGCAAGTATTTCAAGAAGAGAAGAAATAAGAACCAAGAAGGGAAGCACTCCATGCACAGAAAACAACCCAGCAAAGGAAATTAAACAATAAAAAATGACTGCATACCCCTCACAACTTTACTGCATGTTGGATATCATAGCCATGACTCAGCTCACACCTGTCTTATACTTGGCTTTTAGTAGAAGGTGGCCATCTGTTTATATGGAAATATCTAAATGATTATTTTTTTTTAATGTACAAGGGAAAGCAGGTTTGCACTCCAAGATTCAAATTCACTGAACTTTACAAGCTACATCATGTAGTTCCATTATTACACTTACAGATTCCATTTGTTATGCCTGGTGTATGAGGAAAAAAGCCTTCTGACTTTCTCATGATGCATTTAAATGAACAAGGGGAGCCATGGGGGATAGCTGGAGGCCTAAAAATTAGAGCACACTCTATGCTTTTGTGAATACTTAATTTAATTAAAGAGTAGCATATGTCATCAAAAGTATTGTTGGCTGGGAAACATCCCTTCTTAACAGATGTGATTACAGACAAAGGGTAAATATTATGCAAGAAGACATAATAGTAGCACAGCCCATTGGGAAAGGAGTAATACTAAAGCTACTCCAAGCAGTAGTGTACTACTTGGCAAGAATACAGGCTTGCTCTGGAAAATACCTGTCTTTCAGCCTTGCAAAGAAAAAGTCCACCAGCTATCCAAGCTTTATCACATAAACTTACCTTGAAAACGCACATTGATGACTTCCACAGCACACAAACATGCAATGGGATTTATATTTCACCTCAGAAAGAAGTTGGGTAGAAGTACAATTGACCTGTAGGGCAAAACTACCTGTACCAGACACTTCCAGTCCACCCACTCACCCTGCCCAGCTGATTCCTGCATCCATCAGCAGTGAGAAAGCCCCTGCTAGGAACCAGTCCCTGCATCAGAAACAGGGAGAAAAATGTTGAACCAGGCAGAAACCAGCTTATTCTGAGCAGTTTGAACCCCAACAGCATATAAAAGGGCATTTTGGCTCATCCATACTCCACTGGGTTTAGTAGAAGACCTGCTACCTGACTGTCCGATGAGCCATTTCACCATCTCCTGTTAATGCCTTCCTTCCAATGTGCCAAAATGGGAATGGACACAGCCAAACTATTTAACTGAAAAACAAGAGGATGAGAAAACAGAAGGGAAGTAGGGGAAAAAAAAAAAAAAAAGAAAGAAAAGGTGAATGGAAAAGAAATGAGAAAAGTAACACATTGGGAAATTATTTAAAAGCTGCCTGAGCTTTAATGAAGCTGCTTGAGCTTTAATGCTACATCTTGCCATGCAAACAGCACAGTGACTGCTCTTGGGTGTATGTACTAATGGAAAACAGGAAAGGCATGTAAAGATGCTTTAATTCCTTGCTTACTTGTTTTCATTGCTAGAAATATCTATAATATAAAAAAAAAAAGGCTCATTTGTATTATTTATGCATTGTATTATTTATTATTTGTATTATTTATTTATTATGAAGAAAAAAAATATTGTTTTATACCTTAGTTACTGTGAGATAAAATAACTGCTGAATCAATATAGGTTAAAATAGGCTTGAGCTACAGGGTTCAGAGATTGTCAGCTACAATTTCCAGGATGTAGTATTTGCTGAGTGTAACTATTCCTTGCTGCTGGCATGGAAACATGCTTTCAGCTGCTTTTGGCTGCAGTCAGTTGGGGCTCTGACCAATTAAGACAATAGAAAATCCCCCATTAATGCCAATATGCCAGTTAACATATCCAGAAAATGGCTGTAGTTCAGCTAGTACATGTTTGACAAGAAATGAAGATGAAAGAGGGTGTCAAAACCACATCTGTCCAAAGATATGAGTGAGTGGAAAAAAGCTACTTTTTATCAAGAAAGCTGATGCTGATATCACTGCAGCGTTTCCAACCCTGAAGGCAGGCCCTTCCTCAATAACACTGTATTTGTCAGGAATAAGCAGACATCAGGAAAGATGGCTAGTCTCATATAGGGGAAGAAACTACTGATGCAGCACGTCTTGATCCTACCAAGCCTTTGATACAGACCTATTTCTGTTCTCAGGAAAGAGCTTGAAGAAAGCCTATATGGTAAATGCACATTAATACGTTAGCCTACCTGCTTCAAGTGAGAAGGTTACACAAGTCAAGTCACATAGTCTGTCCCAGGACTAATCTATTTCATACCTTTTTCAATTTCTTTGGTGATGGGTTAACATGGGGTCACAACAAGATGAGATCAGCATTTAAAATGGATTGGAATAATTCGAGGAATAGTCTGGAAAGGAGGAAATTCAAAATACAAAGGACCATGCTGGACACAAAACTGAAAGGCACACATACAAAATGGGGAATAGTCAGAATATGCTTCAGCATTGGGGCTTTTGCAGCGCAAAACCTGAAAGTGAAGAGATGCTGTTGCAAAAAAAATCTACTCAAAGTCACCAATATGACTTTTTTTCCCCTCAGTTATGGGATTAGTGACAATGTGCTTGGCTCTTCTTCCACCTTTTCTCACCTGTTATTTCCTCTCCAACACATTCTGTAGGTACATCTGTATGAATTTTCCCCCAAGCAAAAATCCTCCAAAGGTTCTTCTCCATAGGAACTCTTCTGGAGGAGCTCCTTCTCCAAGAAGGACCAGTCTGAGCAAGACTCATCCCAGGACTTTATACGAGTCTGGATTTCTTTAAGACTCTCACTACTTCCTTAGGTAGTCTCCTACTTGACTTCTTGAAGATGTTGTTTTTCCATTTCGTATAGGATGATCCCAATGAGCAAGACCTTTCCCCTTTCTGAGCATTGTTCCCCTTTTCCGAAGACAGACCCACCCTCTTTTTTTGACCCCATGACTTATTTCCCAGACAGTTTAAGGCACTCCAGCAGTTCATAGAATCATAGAAACACTTTGGTTGGAAAAGGCCTTTACAGTCATCAAGTCCAACTATGTAACCATGCTCCTTAGTATCCAGGCCACTTCCCTCTTCTAGGATCACCCTTGCAAGATCAACCTACATGTTTCTCCACCTTAGCCAACCAGGTCTATCAGGGTCTTCTTTTTGGCAGACAACATTTGCCAGACGTGGCAGGCACACCTCAATGAACAATTCTGGCCTGACTAAGGCCTATGTGCACAAAAAAATACTGCAAGGCAGAGAAAATTGTTATACTCTGGAGAGTGCTTGAGGCCTCCAGTTGCAGTTTAAGCAGCTCATTTTCAGAAAGGTATAGAAAGGCTGGGCATAATTTAGAGAAAAGCCACAACTATAGTTTCAAAAAATAAGGTATATAAATAGACTAGAACAAACTTGGCTTTTTCTAAAACTGGAATTAAGAATGCATAAAGCAGACTGCAGAGTTAGGGAGTGTGTCAAAAAAGGTGGTAACTGACTGTTGTTATAAAACAGAACAGTAATTCACTTAATTTGCAGTAAGGGACATCTAGGCTAGATGGTAGGGACATCTCAGCATACCACTTTTATGTGATACGTCCAGGAGGCAATACCTCAGGAAGTTAGTGGAATCTCAGTCTCAGAGGGTTTTAAGGATAGGTTATTTGTATGCATTCAAGAAACACAACAGATGCTCCTGACTCTCTCTCAGAAGAGCTGTGTTGGTTAGATAGCTTCCTGAAAACTTTTCTAATGCCATTTCTTTGATTTTGCAATAAAACTCTCAAACACTGGTAATAATACTTGGGGTGAGAACTATAGCTGTCCAGAAATTGTACTTAAATGATCATCAAATCAGAGCAGCAGTGAGTTAAAAAGGCCATAACGCCTTGGGGTGGGGGGAAGGAGTTAAAGGAAGAAATGTTTTTAGCCAGAGACAAATAACTCATCATGTAAAAAACTCAAACTTCCAAATGGTTACCAGAGAAACCAAATGTCCATCTCAGCCTCCATTCACCAGTTACCTGCATAAAATGTTTGATGCAATAGGGGAAGGAGTCCTTCCTCTTCATTTCAGCACAAACAATATATTTACAGAGAAGAATTATTTCATATTCACTGAGACATCAAGCCAGTAAGAAGGTCATTGTATCACCTTTTAAGAGTATTTTAAAATAAGGCTATTCTGAGCAAAATCCTCCTACAATGTACACTTCTAGCCTGAAAGCTTCTCAATACGCTGTGAACTTTTATAAAGGTACAGCAAATTACTTCAATTAAGTCTTTTTTTAGCCTGATGATGCTAACTTGGATTCATTAAAAACAATCAACAGTGACAGAAGACTTGGTATTTAGGAAAATATCCCAGATTGTTCTGGGACACTGCTAATATCTAAAATGTAGTAGTCCATTTGCATTATTTTTAATATTACCTCTCCCAGTAATGTCAAATATGTCTAGAGCAGTAAGATGAGCACTAAAGATTTGCTTTCACAATTAACTCCTTGTAATTTTGGCTACTAGTCCTTAAACTTAGTTTTCTCACTCCCAGAAAGAATAAAGTTAGCTTAACAGAAGCAGCATATGTGCTCCTCACCCTCTTTTACCACAGAAGGCTATAGGGGCCATTCTTTTGCCTCATTTCCACTTTAGGTGGTAGTCAACACATCCAATCTACATTATTATTTAAAGAAGTGAAATAGGGAGAGGTATCTATTTATTTCTGAGAAACATAATTCTGTTTAGTAATAAAAGTAATAGGATGACATTTCTCTGCTTTTCCAAGTTCTCAGTAGCCAATAGTGCCATTAACAGAATTTCTCTCAGGCCTGAGCCACCAACACAACTTCTAATCCATTTCTTTGGATTGCCTTCTCTCTTCACTTTTGCTTCTTCCTCACTCAGATAGGTCCTAAACTACAGACAATGCCTTCCTTTGTGTTTAAGAGAAACCCAGAGAAAGCTTTTGCTGTCTCCTGCCAGTGTGCCATCTCACCTTTTCCCCAGCAATTTGTGACATGGGAGATGTTTCTCAGTTCATTGGGTATGACCAAATAAAGGTATGCTAAATTACTCTGCCACTGATTAAATGAGCTTCATCTCTGCCTCCATCGAGCTCCAAGGGAAGCCTGCCAGCTACAGCCATCCTGTGTGACCTCCATCAAGGGAGCCTCAGGAAGTGCTTAGAAGATAAAGAAGCTGTTTTCAGGCTATGAATTTGTTAGGACAAGGTAAAATCCTAGTTTTGTTCCTGTAAAATATAATAGCTAGACCCAGCGTTCCCAGGAGGTGCTGAAGTCCCCAGCACATCTAAGAGAGTGAATCTATCAGTGCTTTGCATAACATTTGGGGACTCTTAGACAGAAAGCCCTATTACTACTTCAAATATTGGTATTATGACTCTGCCAAACACACAAATAAGAACTACAGAAAGACGGGAGAACATGTCTGTGTAATGTTGATTGTAACCCATTACCTGAGTATCCCTGAGTGTGCTGTGCTTCTGTGATCCACTGATTGAAGAAGAGTGCTAGACAATAAATGCTGTTGGAAGCCATTGAAAAATCATCAGGTTGCTGTCACACGACTAACTCTAAATGAAACCAGACAAAGCTACCAAGATAAAAACAGCACAAATGGAAGAAACAGTGTGCAGGGCAGAGATCTGTATAGGTGCTTGGAGGAAGAAAATGAATCAGAAACTTAAAAATCTGTATTTTGCTAAATTCTCTCTAGCCTTTCGATCTACCAGAGAAGCAGCATGCTGCAACAATAATCATAGATGATTGTAGCTCTGCAGATGCCATGTTGTTTCTGTTTTTGTAAACAACAAAACTGCTCAAGCACTCAAGACTGATAAATCACAATCTTCAGATCGATGCATGCATACACACACAAAAATATGTCACCAGGTAGAGCTGGCTATGAATTCACAGCTACTCTCTGATAACTACCCTGTCACATGCTCACCAGGAGAGTGATTTGCCATCACATATTGACAGGGCAAGTAAAAATCTGCCTGAGGCCACATACCCACTGAGTAGCCAGAGTGCCACTCTGTGTTCACATCCGTACCAATCCATATGAGCTGAAGTTTGCTTCATAGCACACTGTGAGTTAAAGTCCTCCGTGCATTTAGTACATTAAACATAACCGCAGCTCTTCCTGCCCATTCTTTCTTGCTTGATCTTCTTGACGTTTGTGACTTCTATTCCTTCAAGTAGTCAAAGTACTTAGGGTGCTTTTAAATAAAGATCAGATGCCTCTATAAGGGCAGCCCCTGGCCAAGCCACTGCACTTAAGCTCACTTAATTTGTTTTGCAGGTACCCACTCTGGAAGAAACTCTGCAGGTGACTCTGTTGGAACTCCTTGATGGACAATAATGGGGCAGCAAATATCTAAAATTCTAAGTGGCTGTAGAAGAAAATACTGAACAAATGTTGAAAACAAACACTAACACATCTTTATTATTCCCTGAGAGGTTTTAAGAGAATCAAGGATAAAATAGGCAGGGTACCAACAGTGACAGGCAACTGGTTGAAAGTGCCTCGGTATTTCAGGGTTTGATGGTGCAAAAAAGACACTGAGTTTTAAGAGAGACCTTGGAGATTCCAGGGTAAAAGAACTTGCAAAGCTGTTATCTGTATTATGCATTGTTTTGCCAATGACCAGGCCTAACAGGAACGACACAACCAGCAGGAAGAGAGTCCAATAGGCAGACTGTATTGTAGACACAAACATTATGATATGAATGACTGTCGGGGGTACAAGCAGATCCATCAGCTCATACATGATCAATGCCACCCCCAACGATCTCACAAAGGATGCAACTCGGCCCACAACAGGTGGTACAAACAATGAACCAAGGTTTCCCATAGTTGGTATGGAAAACAGCCAAACCAGCCAGTTAAATACATAAGAGAAAGGTGCCCACATGGCGACTCTCATCCAATCTGCCCACTTTCACAAAGGTCTAAACAGACTGGGGCCCAGCTCCAGGGAGAGTCAGGAGGTCTGCCCTGAACCAGGAAGCTCTGGGGAGTGCACTCCACAGACAGACACTCCTGACTCCCTGCAAGTGGTCCCAGCTTTTATCTCCAAGCAGACACCTGACCTTTGTCAACTCAGTGCGGGACCCCTGGGGCTCATTTCCCTTATGGCTCTCCCTGCAGGGCCGGCTGCACCCTGGGGGGAAGCTATAAGGCAAACTCACCTCCTCTTTATGAAGGGCTGTGGGAGTCACCCATATGTCGACCTTAATTCAGGGCTTGGGGTTCAGACCCCAGCATTTCAGGCATACTAATAGAATCACTAATAAAGGAATAAAAGGACAGCATTACACAATTCCTGTATAAGTACAATATGATGTGGAAGAGCCAGTGTGGTTTCTGAAAAGGGACATATTCTCTTATGGACTTCTGAAGTGGCCAAACAAACACTGTAAGAACAGGTTTTGTGGTTTCTGTTTGACCTGCAAGTCAGTGTGTCTCTGAGCATCTGGCTTGGCAACATTACAAGGCGATGAAGGCAATGAGGAAGGATCAAAATAGGGGTGAGATGCACTTTTTTAGTCAAAACAGTATTTTATGGAAAAAGTCAATTATTTGCCAAAGCCAATCGCAGTTCAACAGAAGGTTTTTACAATAGGTTCTAAAGCCCCACAGCTTAAGTTTCTGGTCAAACCAAAATGCCTCATGATTTTATCACAAATAAATGCTTCTGTCACCATTAGGTTATTTCTTAGTTCTAGTCAAAAATCAACATTAAAAACAGAGGAAAAAAGCATTTTTGAACTTCAGACTTTACAAAAAAAGAATACCATGTCTTCAGCATTCCCTAGTCCTGAGTCATTAAGCACTGTACTGCAATTTAAAGCAAAAGAGATCTAATTTCCCTTTACTCTCATCCTTCAGGCTGAACTATTCAATCAGTGTCTTGAAGTACTTGCACAAATCAGCTAGTCTTGCCCACCACTACAGATATATTTGCTATTATATCGATGAGGTCTTACAGAGCCTATCAGCATTTTCAATATAAATCCTACAATCTGAAAAGCCAACAAATTGGGACAATAGATTCTCAAAGGAGCCATAACTTTTTCAAACAGGAAACATTTCTCTCAATTATTTCTTCTTCTTTCCATCTCATCGGTTCACAGATGCTTTATCCTACTGCCACAGCTCTACGTGGTTTAACAATCATGCTAGAGAAGCTGCTGCCTACAGGGCAGTTTTCTGATGAGGATGGAGTGTATTTACCGTATCACTCCAATGAGTAGAAGGCCTTTGAATGCATTCCTCATTCAGGGAAAAAATGCAGATGTTGCCCTCTTAAAACATTATGTGAAGCTCCCTAAGGCAAAAACATTCACAGTAACTATTTTAAATTTTTGAACAGTGTAGGGTTAAAAATCTCTTTCCTTGGTCTTACATAGCTGCACAAGTAAATTAGCATTTGTTGAGGCCAGTGTCGAGGTTGAGCATAAGGTTTTCTGGGTATTTTACAGTACAAGGAAAAACATGAAGGACCGTCTGCTTTTCTCCTTTCTGGAGAGGAAAAAAAAATCATTTTATGCCAGCAGATGGCTACAACTCATTAGTGTGTAAATGTACAGCATGGAAAGTGGAAGGACAAATTAATTAGCATTTGCCAAGAATACATAAGAGAGAATGATGTGTGCTCATGCCATTTAATTTCATGTTACATTACTCGAGGACTAGATAACTGACAAAACGTGTTAAACTAACCATAGCTTTTGCTAGCAGTAGCAGATAGGCTGAAAATGTCTCTCGTACAGAGATTTGACTTCCTTACAGACAGTGTGATAGAGGAGGTAGCTGTGCACACATATGCACCTCTCCAGTGTTACTTACTTACTGTACTGGTCATTTCACTGCAAATGATTTTCACCCAAGGTTACATTAGGCCTTAGCTCACTAATTTTATGATGGAACCATAGCTCACCCTTATTTAGCCAGCAGTTTATCTCCCTGTTGTTTGGCTGCACAGAGAAGCCCTCTTCCTCCAGGCAGGCTGTCCAATCAACAGGACAGAGGCCACGGCTTGGCTTGCTATGAGAGAATCTCACAGGCAAAACCTACATGAAATATCTGCCAGACTTCTAATGATTACCTTTAAAAGACTTATGTTACTGGCAAGAGTCACTCAGATACTTTTAATGCTGAGTTTTCTGCAGCTCTATTAACTCTGTGAAAACCTGTGGTTTTTTTCCTAGTGTGTCTAATAAGGTCCTTGAAACTGATATACCATAAATCCTCAGCCGCCCTGAAAAGCAGCCGAGTGGCATCATGACTGAAGTCACTTTTATGGCACAGAAGTACAAATAAACAAAGACATCTTAAAAAGTACTCTGATTTGGAAGATGACACTTTTTTTACTCTGCAGAGCTGTGCCTCAAATCTAACACAGCTACACACTTGTGCACATTTAGCCACTGAATAAAAAGTAGCTTTTGCACTAGTGCCACCCAGTGTGGTTTGTCCACAGGTGTTAAAAACAACCCATGGTGCTGGGCAGCCTTCCTCACCAACCATGCTGGGGCTGCCCCAGCCAGGTGTCACTGCAGCAGCTCAGCCCCGTGCTGGATTAGCTGGGGCTGGGGTCACAGGAGACGGCTGGGGCATATCCAGTTCACCCTCGTGAGCTAGCAGAGCAGTGGTCAGTCTTGGCCCCGTAGCCTCCTCTGCCATCCTCTTTTACTGCACTAGGGAAGTGGGAAGAGAAAATTCACATTTCACTACAGCTACATGGTGACTCAAAACTCTCTGAGATAGGGTAAGGTAGCAACGCTACCTTAATATCGAGAAGTATTAGCTAATGAAGAGGCAATGAATGGCATAACACATTTGAAATTGAGCTAACTAAAAAAAAAATAAATAATTTATAATTGCTCTGATCACTTCTATGGCCTTTTACATAGAGGTTTGAGGATCAGTTACAAACTGGGGCACCAGATGAATGTTGAATCTGTCCCACTTTCTAGAAGCACATCTTGTTGTTTTGTTTGTTGCTAGGTGAAAAATGACCTGTCTGCGAGCAAATGCTAATAAAGCAAGCTGCCATCATAGCTGGGGCCATGAGTTATGGGTAAGACAAAACGACAACACTGTCCTACCACTGCAGAATTATTCCAAATTCAACCTTGCTCTGCTTTTTTGGGATATCAGAGCAGCAAAGGTTTTCACCACTCACTTATCTACACTGTCTAAACACTACATTGATTTCCTCTTTACCCATCAAGGGGAAAAGCACAGTGGGAGGCAGCTGTGAGCTGTCCAAGAGATTGGTTTTGTTTTGGGGTGTTTAATGATAAAGATACCTTTCCATTTAACACACTTCTGCCCGAAGTCTCATGCAGAGAGCATTCACTATATGGCTTGTAAAGATTTATGCTTTTCTAAAAGAAACAGGATTCAGTGGTAGGGAGGGACCCTGTAGGACTGGGTTATATGCCAGGTGAAATAATCCTTGTGCTGGGACTGGTGAAGAGCAGCTGTTTATAGAGCAGTCATTGGAGAACCTGTCCTATTAGATACAGATGAACGGTGGGCAACTCTAACAAGAAAAAATGCATATGCACTAAAATGAGTATTAGGAATTAACCTATTTTCCAAATTTTTAGCAAAAATGCTTGATGGAAAAGACTGTATTTATTAACTTAAAAAACACCCAACATATTTAATACATTTATGTTTAATAGAATCACAAATAAGAACTTTTAAAAGAAGCATTTACTGACTGTAGGGTCATATTTCCAGTGAAGGACAAGTACAACTGAATAAAATTCCCTACTGGTTAAATGTGGAAGGCAGGAGCTAGAAATAATATTTCCCCACAAGCAGCAGAAGTAGCAAAGCCTGATTTTCTGTGAGCTTGTACCCTTTGCTACTGTACCCTTTGCTGGACCCATGCCCCAATGCCTGATGATTCTGCACAGGTAGATTAATATTCACTTGTAGAGGTGCTTAATAACAAAGCTGAAATTTAAATAGCCTGTATGGAACAGAAACACTTTGGAAGTCAAGAAATGTGGAAGAGGGCTAGAAGTTAGCCAAGCAGTTTCTTATTTCACTTATGTTAATTTTTCATAAATCTTAAGCATAATATTGAAGGGACTAGAAACCCATTATTTTCATGCCAACACTCAAATGATCTGGCCTAGTTATAGGTAACGAAAATAAATGCAAGGCAGAAAGAATGAAAAGATTGTTCAAACAGATAGAGAACTGGAATGTAAATCAGCTCTTAGCTATTTTGCATAAACCGTGCCGCTACTTTGCTAATGAGATTACAAGTTTGTTTGATAAAGGCAACCACAGCTTCCATACACTCAGATGTCCTAAGGCATTTGAATTAGTAACAAACAGTGTGCTCATTAAAAAGTAATCACTTTTCTATATCAATAAAGCACATGAGTAATGAATTAGGAATTGCTGCAGGGATCTTAAAAGTCATATCCACAGGGGAGTCACTGCTTGCAGTGCTTCTAGTGAGGTGATAGTTAAGCACTCAGTGGCAGAGCCACTTCCATTTACTGCCTCACTTTGGGGCAGGGGCTCCTTCCCAAACAGCTGCTCATTACCACCTCTGTACAACTTACAGGCTATGCCAGCATCCCCTTGTGGATGCTCACACAAAAAACTCCACCAGAAAATTGATCCAGTTTAAAAATAATCTAGTTAATACCTTTCCCTCCAAGCCCAGAAACAGCTTATGCAGCTTTTCAGATGGATCAATAGCTTGAACAAATTTACCACGTGAAGATGTGAATGCTTGTACTAGAAAAGGAAAAAAGCAGAAAATAGACAAAGTAGGGAAAAAAAAAACCGAAGTAGAAATTGATATAAAATCACCACTCCTAAGACGTGCAGATGATCAAAGGCCTGATGGTAAGTAATAGGAGAACATGGCACTTAAGCTCTTTGATCTGGATCATTTGAGAGAGGCTGGGTTTATTACATGAAAAATCATTGCAACATTTTGAAAGCAAAGTGTTACCTCTAGAAACAAGATTAACAGGTCATTCCTAAAGATTGTCCTGGGAAACCACAATCCTGAAGAGGACTGAGACCCAGAGCAGATGTGCAATGCAGCAAGTTCCTCTGGATGCTCTAGCAATCACGGCCAATAAGCCCTTCTGGCGAGTGAACAGCAGAGTAGCAAGTAGGAATAAAGGCACAATTTTACATTTAGGAGTGTCATAGGTGACACAGCTATGAGATTGCAGCCTTTGGTATGCCCACATTTCAAAAGATATCTTTAAAAATAGGAGAACACACAGAAAACCTACAAGAATTTCTTGAAGGTGGGGAAAAAAAATCCTACTATAAGGAATTAAAAGATCAGTGTGTGTTTAACATGAAAGAGACTGAGAAGTGACATTGCAAGGCCTAAGTACTTTCATAGGGGGAAAAAAATACCAAGTCTCCCAAATCTCCCTTACTCACTGATGAAGAGGCAAGCAGAATAACTAGCTAGAAGCACAAGCATTGCAAGCTCTAAACCAGACACGAGGCAAGTGTTTCACATCATGAACATGCCACAGGAAGGGACAGATGATTCACCAGCTCTTCATGTTTTCAAACTATGGCTAAATGCTTTTTGGGAAAACAAGTCTTAAACAATCAATTTATTGGATTCTATAAAGGACATGGAAGGAAATTAAATTGTCTCTAATAAAAAAAGGCATCAATCTACCTGATCTAATAGGCTTTCTTGAATTTAGGTTGAACAGGAGAATAAAGGATTTTGGTGTTCTAGGAGGACTTTTAGCATTTAAATTTAATAAAATTAATAAACATTTCAGGAAGTCTTTTAGCTTGATAGTTCATGCAACTAAAGTCCTTCCTTCCCCAAAATGTGTCTCCTGAACAGTGGATCCAGCTTAGCAACACCCTTCCTGGGCCAGGGGACACCTGTAGGAATATCCAGCTCCATGAGGCCAGTATCAACCCTGTCTCACAGCAACAAGATACCTTTGCAAAGCTTGTGAATCCGTCTGTTTTCCCAAATACACCCGAGCTTTACAGGTCACCCAGGAAACCATATGTTCCTGTGTTACTAATCCATGCCTGGCCCACATTTCCCAGTTTTCCTCTGAGCGTGGTAGCTGTGATCACACAGCAGAGACACGCAAGGCACTGCCACTGCAGACCAGGGATTACTGAGGTGCAGAAGCCCCGCTCTGCCAAATGCTGCTGCATGGGCAGGCAGCAGAGCTCCCCTCAGCTTTATACACAACCACTACCAGCCCAGCCAACCCAGGTAGAAGATGAACTGCTAAAACATGGTAAAAATATGTTTAACCTTCTTTCCACCTATGTTTGCTCTGCTTCAACAAGGAAACTTGCTGTACGTGTCTGCTTGCACCCAACAGCCACTAGCCAGGGTTTGTTCCTCACGTAACTGTTGTGACCAGAGCTGACACCTGCCATTCCACAAGGAGGTTGTACAAATGTGGAGAGTTGAGAATTTTTTTATTCTTCCTGAGCAGGAACTAGCCACTTCCAAGCTGTCTGCTCGGCACCCATCAGCTGTCTGGCCCCACGACAGCCAGGTGTGACAAGCAAGGCAGCTACATACTTCTTTATCTCCCCAGACTTGCATTTGACAGAAAGAGCTAACATCTCAGGTGCACAAGGAGAACCAGTTTAAAAATCCAAGTGACTGTTTTGCCCTTGTACACAGGCATTTAGTTCCCGTTAATGTCACCGTGAGCCATGCATATGTATCAAAGATATTTCATCCCCCTGGCTCGTTTTGTAGTGTCACAGTGCATGGAACTCAGTCACAGATTTTACTCTTGTGGACTAAGTTCTCTGATTGCTCAAGACAATTTTTTTTTCTAAGAACACCAGTTCTGAAGGAATTTTTAAAAGTATCCAGAATAGGGTTAATTACAATATTTCAAGTGTTTTGCAGACTGGAACACTAACATTCATGATAGGCTAAAAAAAATGGAATTAACTTTGCTTTTTGGGGGTGGGGGGAATGAAGTTAAAGGAATTTATTGATCACAGCTGACAGGTACCTATGCAAGGAAGGAGATATCTTGCAACAGATAGGCCTATAATAATATTAATACCCTCACTACCTGGCTTTTAGTCCATGTTTTTCATCAATAGATCATAAAGCGCTTTACAAATGAGGTCAAACATCTAGCAGGAAAAGGAAGAATAAGATGGCATCGCTAGAAGCTGAAGCCAAACAAATACAAGCAAGAAATAGGCACATTCCATTTGTCACAACGATGGGTGAGTAACAAACCCAAGACTTTGCCTGCAAGTGCAGTATTCTCCATCACTTGTTGTCGCACAGGAAGGATCCCAAATATGTTAGAGTAAAAAAAAAAAAAGCTACAAAAATAAAATAACTATTAGATGGGTTGTTTGTCTTTTGAATGTAATAGGTGAAGAAGACAAGGTCAACCCAGAAAT
>NW_008597789.1:0-843 GCF_000691845.1 Merops nubicus | reverse complement strand
CTCTTTCCCCTGAAAATCTGCAAGACTACTATGTTTTTCTTTGGCTCCAGCCTACCCACCTACCCAATCAGTCAAGCAAATCTTGTACATCCTTTCTAGATGCCTGGAGAGAACTGCTCTCAAAATGATTGTTTTCACCTTGAGCTCAAGGTTCAGTTTCAGATCTGGTAGGTATTAAACAAAATCCTTACCATCTCTCAAATGCTCATGAAATGAGCTGGTTCTTTTGCCCATGCCCTAACAAGCTGCTGAATCACAAACCCACAATGGTTAATATCAAATCTGATGCCTAATGAGGGCATCAGGTTACAAGCCAAAGACTGAATGTTCAGGTGGACTAAACTATTATTTCCCAACAACCTGAAGCATGTCTCTGCTGGAATTCAAGCACATGAGCAGGCCAAACAGTGAGATTCTGCATTGCCTCTATGTGAAGTCAATGCAACCGGTGTGCAATAACATCTCCAAGATGTCAGATCTGCTGACCAGATGTTTGTAGAAACCTGAAGATGTAGAGAAGGGCTACAAAATCACTAATCATCTTTTAAAAACAATCAATACATCCTAGACACAGTTCTGCCATAGGCTAGTGACCAGATGGAAAAAAATGAACACACTGAACAACTAAAAGCCAGTTACCTGAACATTTAAAAGGTTCTCGAATTCTTTGGCAAGTCTGTCCCCCCAAAATCACATATTTCCAACTTTACTAAAAAAATAAACCTTCCTGAGTTTCACTGTTCTGTAGCTACTCTTCAGAAAAAGTGCTGTTGGTACAGCATCCACTTGGGTCACTTGCTGCTTGCCTCAAGGGTCTGGTCTTGTCATGGTTACAGGGGCTGG
>NW_008597788.1:0-1461 GCF_000691845.1 Merops nubicus | reverse complement strand
AGCCCCCGCCAGCCCGGGGCTCTGCTTGTTTGTCTAACGGGGCCGAAAGGGCTGGTCCCCGCCGGCCCTGCTCGGCTGGCAGCCTTCCTCCTCATGCTTTCCTGCCTGGGTCACGCTGTCGGTCCCCAGGGCCACGCTTCCCCCAGACAGCAGCTCTCTCTCCTTTTCTGCCAGGGTCTGTATGGTGCAATGGAGGGTGGCCAGGGCAGAGCCCAGACAAACCCAGGTCCCCCAACACAGGAAGGAATAAAGCAGCAATAACCCATCCAGGATACCAGCTCGGCTCCTCAGCAAGTCCAGAGAGCACTGCATGGAGGTGGCTCTGTCCCCTCCGTGCCTGTGCTCAGTCATTTAGGGCAACACGGGCATCTATCACTGCCCCACATTGGTCCACGGGGACTTGTCTTGGCCTCCCAGCCCAGCTCTTGGGGATGAGGGACCCTCGCTCAGTAGGGTGGGCAAAGTGCTACTGGCAAAGGGCAGAATGAAAAGAGGGTGGCAATGAGAAAGGGCCCGTGGTCACAGTGAATGTGCAGGACTGTAAAAGTCACATATGATTATCAGGAGGTTGTGGAATCAAAGACAGCAAGTGGGTTATGAGAAGGTAAAAAGAAACAATGTGGCAAACGATTTTTAATTATTCCTACAACAATAAAGGGAAACTAATCTCCAGGCTCAGGTTGCAAATTTAATTCTACCCTTCACTCCCCTTCCCATCATTCAGCTGAGCACAATGGCACAGATGCAGCCTGGGATGTTTCTCCTTCCCCTGAGGGATGCCTGCCTGCTCTGGTGTGGCAGAGCCCATATCCTGGGATCAATGCCCTAATCCCAGGGCTGGAAGAGGAGATTCCCTCAGTGGGCTCCTCTCTCATGTGCCTTTCAGTTCACTGTTACAAGTGGGAGTATTGGCAGTCTCACTGGCACAGCCCGGTGCAAGGCGCTGTGCAGAGCTGCTCTGCCAAAGAACTGTTTGGAGTTTATATACAGCAGGCAAAAGGCAGAGGGAATGCTAAGGCACGAAGCAGGGACACGACATGCCCTAGTCCGCTTGGCAGGGAGCGGGCAGAGGCTTGGTAAGGGCTATAACTCACTCCCTGCTGCAGTGACAAACTCTACGGCAGCGCTGAAGCCGAGCTCAGCCCTGCTCACATCATCCAGGATGATTGTTAGATGGAGGATGGAGGATGACGTGAGGAGCCCGGAGTGCCCCTGCCAGTCGCACGGCCGATGCAAACCATGGCATTGTGCAAGGAAAAGCCCTCAAGAAGCAAACCCCTTTTCCTGTTGGAGCAGAGCTGCTTTCTAGCTGCACCCCAGCGCATCCCAGCCTCTCTGTCCTTCGCTTAATTAACTCCAGAGCTCGTACGGATTTCTTTCTTTTGGGGGAAAAAGAAAAAAACAACAGAAAAAAAAGCAGAGAAGAATGCAATTTTGGAAAGTGCCTCCCGCCTCCGCGGG
>NW_008597787.1:683-1691 GCF_000691845.1 Merops nubicus | reverse complement strand
GCGTGCGCGGCGACAGAGCCTCCTGGCGAAAGAACTGTGAGTGAGTGCGGCCGTACGCTCACCCCAGCAGCGACAGCTTTGGCCTCTGTATTGTGTGTCGATAAGGCCAAGCCAAAATCCATTAATTACGAGTAATGATGTTTGGGTTTGCCTTCCAGCCCGGCCGGTTCACCCTGGGCATTTCCCAGCTCATGTTTCTACAATAAAGTTTCTGAGTGTGGTTTTATTGCCGTTGTGAGCAGTGGAATGGACTCCTGCTCCTTTGCTGTGAGGGGTTGGGTTGGCAGAGCTAGCGATTGCATCAAGCCATGACCTTCCTCCACCCCAAAACTCTGCCCGAGTTAAAGGTAAAGAGGAAACTTCCCTGGCCAGTAACCGGTGGGGATTTACCTTGGGACAGGTGGCATGGTTCCTGCCTAGAGCCACAGGGACATGGCGACTGCTGTCCTGTCGTGCCCATGGCCTGGCATGTGAAGTGCTCCTGTCTCTGCTGGTTCCCCTAGATGTTAGGCAGCTGCTGTCTCTGCAGTGAGTACAGGAGCTGGTTTGCAAGCAGACACCGGAGGTGGCTGTGCTGGCATGCAGAAGGTGAGGCAGGTTTGTGATCGGGCGAAGGACAGGCACCATAAGCTAGTGCTGCCGGTCTGGATGCATCCTGACCTGCCCCATGCAGGGCCACGTTCTTCTTTTCTTTTCATCCTTCCTGCACCTGTCTGAGCTCCTGCATCTCCTCAGGGAAGCCGTGGTGGTTATTAACCAGCAGCCAGCACAGTCCTTGCCTGGAAGCTGCGCAGAAGGCCCTGCTGTCTCCTTCTGCAGCTGCTGCTTCTGCCCCGCACTGGCCCAGCCGCCTCTGCACCGGGGAGAGGGGTCAGCTCAGCACGTTCTCCCTCCACCCCTGCAGGGCTGGGGTCCAGCCCTGGCCGAGCAGGCAGTGGTGATTAAGGTCGGGCCACGGCCAGACCTTCAGTCCGGAAGCCACGGCTGCTGGGGGGAGCCCCCGCCCGT
>NW_008597787.1:0-648 GCF_000691845.1 Merops nubicus | reverse complement strand
CGGCCAGCCACGGCTGCTGGTGGTACCCCGTGCCTGTGCTGGTCACATCTGTTGTCACCATTGTCACTTAATGTAGGGCACCGTCACACGGAGCTTCTGCTGGCATGCTCACGCCTGTGCCTAAGCTGCTTGAGGATTCACATCCCTTGTTACAGCTTCATTAGGCCAAATCACTTTTATTTTTATAGCAGGATGATCCAGTGATAGCTGTAAAGCCTGGTGGAGACGAGGCACAAGTGGCTTTTCCTGTGGGCTGGTTTTGCAAGGTCATTGACAGCGGGGCGAGAGCCCAGGCAATGGCCGAGCTGGCAGCTGCGGTGACAGTCCCCTCTAGGGAGGGACATTGGGCACACTTCCATTTACCTCTTTGTGTTTTTATTTTGCCCTTTCACATCTACATTTGCCGGCGTGAAAGGGACGTGCTGTGGTTCGAGCGTGCTTGTGAGTTGGGTGTATCCTGGGGGTGGCTCGCTGAAGCCTCCCCTCCCCTGCTTTCATTTGCTGGGGGAAACCTGAGCCAGGAAGGCGGTGGCATCTGACACAGCCTCCTCACCCTGCGCTAATCACTGTGAATGCCACAGCGCGGCCGGGTTTGCTGCGGGGCGCAGGGCGGGTGGCGTGGCACGGCTTGGCTGCGTGGGGTGCCCG
>NW_008597786.1:368-617 GCF_000691845.1 Merops nubicus | reverse complement strand
GGGAGGAGCCGCGTGGGCACGGAGCTGGTGCTGGTGCTGGAGCTGGTGCTGGTGCTGTCCCTGCCGGCACGGCCGCCTCCCAGCGAGCGCGCAGCCTCCGGATCAGAGGCGCTCTCCAGCAGGAGCACTTTGAAACACCCTGCCTTCTATTTTTAATGGGATTGAAAAGAGAACAAAACCATTTAAGAACTTGAGGAATCAAAGCAAGTGTCCCCACATCACACCCAGCGCTCACAGCTATATCCTGAT
>NW_008597786.1:0-254 GCF_000691845.1 Merops nubicus | reverse complement strand
ACGAGGTGGGCATTTCCCCTCTGGTGATTAAGTTTCCCACTACAAGCACATCAATTTCCGTGATTTGGCACGGGGTCCTCGATCACACCACAAATGAGGGCTTCCTTAGCAACAAAATATTACCAGCGCCGAGCCAGATCCATACACAAGGCACCGATGTCCATCTATCATTGTGTCTGGATGATCTCAACACGCTTCTCCCTGGGGAGCTGGGGATGCAGCAGTTACAGCCAAACCACCGGCAGCGACCGGCG
>NW_008597785.1:0-581 GCF_000691845.1 Merops nubicus | reverse complement strand
CAACCTAAAGGATTCTATGATTCTCTCAGGTTACTAGTGACAGAATGAGAGGAAATGAGCTCAAGTTACAACCTAAAGGATTCTATGATTCTCTCAGGTTACTAGTGACAGAATGAGAGGAAATGAGCTCAAGTTATGCCAGGGAAGGTTTAGATTGCATATTAGGAAGAATTTCTTTACTGACAGAGTGGCGAGGCAGAACAGGTTGCCCAGGGAGGTAGAGGAGTCTCCATCCCTGGAGGCATTCAAAAATCGTGTAGATGTGGCACTTGGGCACATAGATTAATGGTCATGGTAGTGTTGGGCGATGGCTGGATTTGACGATCTTAGAGGTCTTTTCCAACCTTAATGTTCTATGATGTGGAGAACGACACCTCGGGTAGCTGCTCTCCTGCTACCAGGCAGCTGCGGTAACACCACGCCACAGAAGCACCAGCCACCCGCTTGCACCACTTAATCCGCTTTCCTGCTCGCTTTCACTGCATTCCGTTCCCCGCCCCCAGCCTCACCCCGCGCCCCGAACCGAGCGCGGAGGCTCAGCAGTTCCAGCAGCGGCCTTCCTCCGGCCCTGGGGCAACGGC
>NW_008597784.1:0-646 GCF_000691845.1 Merops nubicus | reverse complement strand
TCTAAGTAATTTAATGGGATGAAACAAAAAAAAGTGCTCGATATTTTTATTAAACTCATGACATTTATTTTTCAGGGGCAGCATTACTGTAAGCCGTGTCACATACAAAATATTTTAAAATTCCATTCATAAATATAGTCTGCCCAACTCATAAATTATGTGGCAATATGGAAATTGTAATTTTACATTACATTTCATTGATTTAGCAATAAACATTAAGCTAAATCCACAGCACTAATACCAGAAAATCAATTAATATTTAAAATGTTCATGAGAAGGTAAGAACTAAATGCTTTTTTTTTGAAAAATAAACTTCTATTTGGTCAGTCACCCCATCAATTTATTATGAAAATCTAGTTTGACTTACCTTAATGCTGAAAGTTTGGGATTTGGTTTTGTGTGGTTTGGGTTTTTTTTCAGTGGAGGAGGAGGGTTATATTTCAACTGACTGTAAGAGTACCACTTTTAAAGATAATATTCCTGAAAGTACGTTGCTCTGTGAAATCAATTATGTGACTGAAACCTCTTGCATAACAGAATTTCAACAGAAATTAACAGGTACCTAGTCCTCAGACTCATTTTAGGAGAATATAGGAGAACTCATTAGCAAGTAATAGGAATATAATAATAATATATAATATAAATA
>NW_008597783.1:0-725 GCF_000691845.1 Merops nubicus | reverse complement strand
CCTTTGGAGAATCAGGGAAGATCTACCACTAGTCCCAGACCTTATCAACATTTTCTGTCAGTCCCCCCCCTTGCCATACAAACGCCGTTGGACAATCAGGGAAGATCTACCCCTCGTCTCAGACCTGGACAACGGTTTCTGTCGAAGGGTTTGGGGAGATTGCGACTTCAGTGTAGTGCTGAGTGCAACTTTGTGCCCCTAAAATGGGGGATGCTGACAGCAGTTTGAGTAGATTAACACTAATCTGGGAACTCACAGTACTTAGAGACTAACCAAATTCATAGACTAAAAGAGACTTACAAACTAAAGATTCTTAACTTATCAACTAAAATAATTGACTTATAGACTCGCTGTCCCAGAGCAGGGGGTTCTGTAGCACCCCAGTGGGGCTCCCCATGCTGGAGGCAAGGAAAGGAACTGACCTGGGGCCAGAGAAAGGCTGCAAAAATGGGCTTAAGAGTCACGTGTGGAGAGGCTGAGAGACCTGGGGCTGTTTATCCTCGTGCAGGGGATGCTGAGGGAGGAATAGTCGAAGCTTGAGACAGCTTGAAAATCTGTTTCTGAAACAATGGCTCTTTTTGAGCAGTAGGAAAGGGCATGAGAAAGGAAAACAACCAGAAATTGAAGCTTTGGAGGTCCAGACTGGCCCTGATGATTCAAAAATGTCATTCTGAGTTTTATGCTCTGCTACAAGAAGACCCTTGGCCATGGCTGATGTCCCTGCC
>NW_008597782.1:0-739 GCF_000691845.1 Merops nubicus | reverse complement strand
TCTACCCTTTTTAAAAGTAGGTGTGATGTTCCGTAAGTTCTCCTTGGAGCCTCCTCTTCTCCAGGCTGAACAACCCCAACTCTCTCAGCCTGGCCTTGTAAGAGAGGTGCTCCAGACCTTGAGTTGGAAGCTACCATGCTGCAGGAAGGCTATGACATAGCGGCCATCACTGAAACTTGGTGGGACGAATCCCATGAGTGGAGCGTGGCTATTGATGGATACAAATTGTTCAGGAGGGACAGGAGTGGAAGGAAGGGCGGTGGTGTTGCCCTTTGTGTTAAGAAATTGATGGAGTGTTAAGAGCTGTCCCTTAAAAACAGCCACGAGAAGGTCGAAAGCTTATGGGTAAAAATCAGGAACCGAGAAAACAAAGGAAACCTTGTGGTTGGTGTATAGTACAGGTGTTGGGGTTTTGGGGGTTCTGCTTTTGTTTTTCCTTTTTCTCTTGGAGAATTTTCCCCATATAAACTCCCAGGGTTGCTGGGAGACAAATTGCTGAGTACTTAAGAGAGACAAAGGGCCTGGCCACAGGGGGAGGGGTCCAGTCAGCTTCCCTCTTTTTACCTGGGGTTTTTCTAGTGTAGGGCAGTGATGCTGTGAAATTTGAACTGAGTAAAGGGGATTGGGTGGGGCCTCTAGCTCTCTGGGACTCCCGGCATTCAGAGGGGAGAGAGAAGACTGCGTCTCCTGCTTTTTCCTTCTACTGACCTGTGGAAACAGACTTTATAACCCAAAGGTT
>NW_008597781.1:0-409 GCF_000691845.1 Merops nubicus | reverse complement strand
TGTCCCTTACCTGGGCACCAGGGAGGCAGCAGACCTCTCTATGAAGAGGGTGTGGTCTGCATATCGGGCCTTCTGCCCCCCTCAGCAGAGAGTCACCTATAACAATGACCCTTCGAGGTTTCTTCTTAGGGTCAGCTTTGATGGGCGGCCTGAGGCAACCTGCCTTTGGTGCAGCTTCTGGCCTTTTCCTCGCGGCCACGTGCTGGGTTCAAAGTCACTAAGAATTTATTGTGCAAAGAAGTTTGAAAGGTTATGGGAGAGGTGCCTAATAAGATGGTCCCAACACTAAGTAAGGGAAAACAAATGGTTTTGGGCTGTAGCTGTTCGAAGTAATATAGGAAAAAGACAATTTTTTTTTAATGTATTGATGTACGGAAACAGACTCTAACTCGAAAGTTCTACAGTAGGT
>NW_008597780.1:1759-2060 GCF_000691845.1 Merops nubicus | reverse complement strand
CACCAGGGCAGCGCACAGCAGAGGCGCTGCCTTTGCCGAGCCACCCGGCAGCAGCGAGGTGTTCCCTTCCCAGGAGCCGTGCCGGGCGTCTGCCCTGGTGACCACAGGAGAAGAGCGGGAGCTGGCGTTCAAACCCCTCCTTGACACCGTTCCCGGGGTCTAGCCAGGAAGCTCCGTCTCTCCCCGGAGCCGCATGGGAGCCGGCGACACGCGCGCTGCCCGGGCACAGCAGCGTGCCAGACCCCAGCACTGGCCTGAACGCACCGCTCATCCGCCAATCTGCAGGACGCTCAAGTCCACA
>NW_008597780.1:264-1730 GCF_000691845.1 Merops nubicus | reverse complement strand
TCTGCTCCCCGGGGGAGGAAGACTACAGAGCCCTCCAAGCCCCACCTCCAAGCTTCCCTGAACTCACGAGATCTCCTTTGCACTTGGTGCTGACTCGAAACCCCTGTGAACCCCACATCTTCTGACCTCCTGTTTTGGGCCAGCCCATGGCTGCTAGGTTTCAGCTCATCGCCCAACCAGCTGTGTAGATTTTCCTGTAAAGATACGTTCAGGGCTCTACATGTTAATTGTCTGCTGTGAGTGCCAAGGCAAGTGCAGCTCGCAGCAAATTTCCAGCACAATGCCAGAACCACACTGCTGGGTTTGGTCCCTCATGAAAGCAAAGGCTGCTGCTCTTGCAGCCTCTGATATTACTTCCACACCAGTAACTCCAGTGCTCATCAGTCAGGAGCCCAAAGGGACATGACAGCACCCTGGCCATCTACTTCAGAGGCTGCACAACCTACAAGCTGCAGATTCAGAGCTCCTACCCACTGCCCACACCAGCAGTGCTGTAAGCTGCCCCCAGCCACCCCCTACAAGCTCCTGCAGGCTGCTGGTCAGACAACGTGGGGACCCCAAGTGGCAAGAGATACCACTGCCTGAGTCGCAGAGTCTCAGGGTAGGACAGAGAAAGGAGACTCGCCTAGGGAAGGCTACAGGGTGAAGGGGACCTGTGGCACCCAGCTCCCACAAAGCCCAGACTCACAGCTTAAAGAGAGATCTTGCACCCTCTCTTGCTCCCACCACAGACCACTCAACAGTTCTCATCCAACACCTTATTTGTGGTGACAGCCCCTCAACCCCCCTCCTGCCCCCACTCAGGAAAGGCACTGCTGCCTGCATGGGGACACAAGACCAACATATGGCTACTGTGGCAGGCTAGCGAGGTCTGGACCACATGCAGTACAGCTGCCAAAGTGCAAAATGGCAGAAGACATCCCCAAAACTCCAGCACAGTCAAGGCCTCCCAGCATATAGTTTTTGTAATTCCTTTAAGGCAATCCACTGCCAACAACATCCATCTTCCCCAGCCAGAAGCCTGCAGTGCCTGAGAGCAAGACAAACCACATTCTCAATGACCTGTCTGAAAACTAGCCCAAAAGGAAATGTTCTCACCTAACTCTGCTTTCTGGAAGTAGGTTTGCCATGCTAATGGGGGCCTGGCACAGAGATGGAGGGTAATGAGAGATGGGCAAGAATTCTTCTTTGAGCAGCAGCACCAACGCCACCAGCTGAACCTCCCAGCACCTGCTCAGGACTCTGAAGCTGGGCTCCGAGGTTCTCCTGCACCTGACCACAGATGGTGCCACCAAGCCTGGCCCTTACTCCTAACTCCCAGCTTTTGGGAGCCTTCCCCACTTCCAAGCCCTCCTGCAGCCTTCCGAACCCAGGTGTGTGGGGCAAGGACCCAGCACGCATGGGGTTTCAGTGCAGCTCTGTGCAGTAAAAGTACCATCTCCCACGTGCTCAGAGATACGGCCAAA
>NW_008597780.1:0-250 GCF_000691845.1 Merops nubicus | reverse complement strand
CACACAGCCCTGTCCGACAGGCAACGCGTGTCCATCTCCCAGAAAACCTTCCCAGGGAGAAGGGCGGCTGTGGAGCCGGCCAGCCCAGCAGGCAGGGCACTGCCAGCCCTGGCCCTGCCCGCAGTGACCCCCAGGATCCCAGCCGGGCTGGCGGGACGCAGCACCAACCACTGACGTGCTCCACGCTCGGGCAGGGGCTCAGGGAGGCCCCGGGCCCCAGCCGCCTCCTTGCATCCTCTGCGCACGCATC
>NW_008597779.1:0-3526 GCF_000691845.1 Merops nubicus | reverse complement strand
TGGGCACCGGCCCGGCCCCCTGCCCACGACATGCCGCCCCCACATGCCCGGCTCAGCATCTCCCCCATGCTTGGCAGAGGTTAGGGAGGGGAAGCAGGCACCAGATCTCCCTGGGCGCTGTGGACAGGACTCCTGCCTCCTCTCCTCTGTGCCATCCCCACCCCAGCTATGCTCTGCCCCAGGGAGATGGCCACAAGTGGGGTTCGGCACCAAACCCCCAGGTCTGGGGCTCCCAAGAAGCTCCAGGAACAAGCATAGAATCATAGAATGTTAGAGGTTGGAAGGACCTCTGGAGATCATCTAGTCCAACCCCCCTGCCAGAGCAGGATCACCTAGGGCACAGCACTCAGGAACTCATCCAGGTGGGTTTTGAAAGCCTCCAGAGAAGGAGACCCCACAACGTCTCTGGGCAGCTTCTACAGTGCTCCATCATCCTCACAGCAAAGAAGTTTCTCCTCAGATTGAGGTGGAACTTCCTATGTTCTAGCTCATGTCCCCTTCACGTGCTGAGGGAGGGCACTGCAGACTGAGGAAAGCTGGCACCTCTTCTCCCACGAGTCTGCCTGTGAAGTCATATCTGAATGACCAGCTCTGTGGCTGATGGCAGGGCAGGCAGCAGCAGAAGGCCCTTCTCAACGTGGGTCTTGGTGCCTCCAGGACACCCTCACAGTACCTGTGGGTTCTGTGAGCTGATTTCTCCAGCTGCTGAGCCCTCAGGAGTCAAAAAGCTCACAGAGGGATGAGGGATCACACAGGGATCACCCTCTGCTGAGGCCCCACATCCTCAGAATGACACTGTCCCCTCAACAGCTCATCCTGACCCCCTCTGTGGCAACACCCAGGAAGACCTGGCTGGAGAGGACACCCACGTCTGGCTTCACCACACAGTGTCTCTCCTTTTGCCAGCAGCTCAGCTCCCTTCCCCTCCTCTTGCAGGCTGGTGTTGGAGGGGCCAGGGAGCTGCAGTGTGGCAGGGTGAAGAGACCTGGTGTCCTTGCTTCAGCCCAGTCCTTGGCATCTGGCTGCAGAAGCAGAGCCCCAATCAAATTCACCATCCAGATCAATGCCACCATCCAGAAGCCAAAACAGGCAGCTAAACACAGGACTGGAGAGACCCAGCACTGCCCAGTGACCCCTTCTCATGCCTCAAGACAACAGCCCCCAGGACCTGGGGCAGGAGGAGCCAGGTTGAACCCACGCTGGACACGGACACGGACACAGGACAAAACAGATGTGGGGAACAGACAGGACGAGATGGCTGTGAGAGGAGACACAGCACAGCCCCAGCCAGCCCCAGGGCTGGAGTGTGGTGGGAAAGACAAAGCCCTCCAGAGCCTGCTGATGGGCCAACAGCTCCAACGTCCTCCCCTGCCAGGACCAAGGTGATGTATCTGCAGAGCAAGAGCAAGGCTTGAGCCTCAGGGTTGCATGCTGCCAACCAGTGAGAAACTGGCCTGCAGCATGGGCACAGGCAAGCCTGGAGTTGGGGTTGGACCCTTTGGGAAGCACCCACCAAGCTTAGAGCCAAAGGTCTGCAAAGGAACAGGGAAGAGGGGGACAGCTCAGGGACATGGCCACTACTTCAGCCCAACATTTCCCCCACTTCCCTGTGGCTGAGGAGTTTGTGAGCAGCTCCCAAGGGCCAGGAACTGCTCCCTGCTGTGCTTAGCCCAGGATGCTGCTCACAAATCCTGCTTGTGTTTCACTTTGCACAACATCTGTACCAGAAATCATGTGCCCTGAGCACAGAGAGACACTCTTGCATGGAGAGAGGCAAGGAAGGATGCAACGAGCTAGGCAAGGAGCAAACACTTCCAAGCTCATTTGAAATCCAAACTCTTGTCTTGGGGAGCAAGGGAACAGTGAGAGAGAGTGCAGGGAGGTGCCAGACCTGATGGTGGACACTGCCCAGATGTTCCTTGGCCTTCTTAAGCAGGCAAACCTGCAGAGAGGCAGCACATGAAGTTCCTTCACAAACTGAGTCCCAGCCTATGACATCTCACACACAGCCTTGGGCACCTTGCAGTCATCAGTGGGGGGGATTGGCACCAATTTTGGTGTAGGTGGATAGAATGAGGACCTCAGGCTGTGCTATGACCAAGACCTGCCTTGATCCCTGGCCCTTCTCCATCTCACAGGCAGGGAAATCAAGGCACAGAGGAAGCAAAATGCTCATTCTGCACCCTGACTGATTCAAGGACATGATCCCCCACCTGCTGCTGAGCTCTGCAAACCTGTAACCAAGCCTTGGGCCCTGGGGACACTGAGCTTTCCTGCAAGTTCTGCCTGTGGATGGCTATCAGGAAGAAGGCTCTGGAGCTGCTTTGTAACCCCATCCCACAATCTGTGCCCATAACAGCCAGCAGGCTCCAGCACCAGCTCCACGGGGGATTATTCCTAGGGAAGAACCACATCTGAGTACAGACAGCTCCTCAGAGTTCCCAAAAGTGCTCTGCTGGACACTGGGGAGGGGGGCAGCAACCCCTGCAGAGCCCCTGCCCACTGGAGGTGCACAGACAAGCACGGCACACGCTATGGAGAGCACAGGGACCAGCAGCACAGCCCCAGGCAGGCAGAAGTCTCTGGGAAAGAGGAGGTGGGGAAGAAAGGGAGGGGTTAGTTGGGGGCAAAAGGAGAGGTAAGAGCAACCAGGAGCAGTCCAGACTGAAGTATCAGCTGAAGAAGGGGCTTGCTAAGGAGTGGGGGGGCTCGCAGCACCCACCTCTGCTCCCACTCTCCTTTGCCTCCAAGGGTCAAGCCACAGCAAGCACCAGACAAGACCCCACTGCACTGCAAGGCATTTCCATTCCAGCAGGATGTGTTTGGGTGAGGGATGGGAGCAAAACCAGGGCAATCTCCATCCCAAGGGCTCTCAAGCCAAACTAGAGAGGTTGGGAGCAGTGAGAAGAGGCCAGGACTGTCACTGGCTACGGAGAAGGGGAGGAAGCCGACCTCCTAGCAGAGATGTCCAGGTAGGGAGCAGAAGGGTGCTGCGAGGACACAGGTCCTTCCTCCACACAGGCAACACTGTAAAACACAAGACACAGACGAAAAAAGGAAAGAGAGAGAGTGGAGGGAGAAAGAGAGCGGGGGGAGAGAGCACAGAGAGGCAGGGAGAAGAGACAGATGCAACTACAGACACCTTCCCTCCACCTCCTGTCCACGTCGGTCTCATCCCACCTCATCTTTCTCAGCTGCACCATCACGGTGTCAAAGCAGAGACAGATTAAAACCAAAGCCTGGACTGGTTTGTTTGGCTTTGCCTCCTTTGTCTTGCTGCTGGAAAAGAGGCAGCAGAGCTTATTGTTTGCTAGACAGGTACGTGTGAGAGGACTCAGCACGCTGCCCAGCCTGGGTGCTGGATGCAGACAGAGCCCAGAGCTCCCTCAGCCCCCCTGGGCTCCTCCACTGCCCAGCTCCCCACGAGTCCCATCCCAGTCTGTGCCAGCACACTGCACCCTGCATCCCAGGGGAGCCTCAGCTAGGAAGCCAGCCAAGAGAGAAGCCCACCCCACCACCAGAGAAG
>NW_008597778.1:0-1221 GCF_000691845.1 Merops nubicus | reverse complement strand
CTGGGATTATTTTTGATCTCCAGAATGGTTTTCTGAAGTGAATTCTAGAATACATATTCTAGGAGTTCTACACTGAGGTTGAGGGAATATCATACGCATGATGAAGACAGAACATTACTGTCAGGCATAAAGTCAGTTAAACTCAGTTACTTGGATTTGGCAAAGAAATGGTTGCCTTCTGTTTCCTCTTTTTGTTTTTCTTCTGCTGCAGTGTACATAACTATCTCCATGTTCTCTGTCCCAAGTAGTAGATCTGCTAGCAAGATTTTTTTTTTAACTCCCTGCTTTCTTTAAATCTTGCTGTCATAGCCATAGCAGGAATCAGCTACTGTGATAGGACAAATCCAGCTTTGCATCAAATTTCTGGCAGTTGGAACACATAGCTGTCGTGTAACTTGCCCGGTATGATGGTAACTGAGGGAAGGACAATACTCTTAATTATTTTTTTTAAAAAAATCTTGTAAATGTTTGTTTATATCAGCATGGATTCATTACTCTGAATTGAAAACTTTTGAATGAAGATTAGAACAAAGAATTTGTGGATTCTCTAGTTCCTTTGCTTTAATGCTGAAGATTTCTAAATCACTGTAATGCATATTACACTCTGTCACCAATGGTGATTGTCAGAGTTGCTTAGGAACCTCAGACAGTCAGCTTCAGGGTCATGTAGGCCTCTTGCCAGCAACAATTTTTATTGGCTGGAAATGTAGGATATTTTCTTTCTTCTTATATTTCATTTGTTGTGTGTTTTTAAAAGTGTATCAAGTAAATATTTGCTACATATAGAAGATTTTGATTCTTCCCCTCACCCCCCCCCAGATTTGCATGTTTTGCTCATGTATTGAAAATAATAGTAATTGCCTTTAAGGGTCAAAAAGGTGACCTTGTACTGGCAAGGCTGTGTGAAAAAGGGGAAGTAAGGAGAACTGCAGACTAATAAATTGTTTTATTTTGGTTTTTTTTTTTTTTTTTTGAGCACTGCCTGGGGGCTTTGTGTAAGGCTCAGCCTACAGCTGAGATTAGCAAGGAGAGGGAGAAAAAGCTTTGAGCTCCAGTTGTAATCGGCCTGAAAAGGAACTGCAGAAGGGAAATATAGACTGTAAGACAACAAATTTCCTGTTTTCTGAGGCTTCTGAACCTGCATTTTCCAGATTAGACATAAATCTCCTGTAATAGCAGATCCTTACCTTAGGTATTTGTCACGAACCAAGGGATGAAAAA
>NW_008597777.1:0-874 GCF_000691845.1 Merops nubicus | reverse complement strand
AGAAGGGACGGGGTGGGGACGGTCAGGCCCCCCCCGAGCCGGGTCGCTGTGCCTAGTGAAGTCAAGACGCAGCAGAAGAATAAAATCAGGGCAACACGGGAAGGAAGGATGCAGATTTTGTCCCGTGCCGCTCGGGTAGCAGATTCCCTTTGTCGCAGCTTTTCCACCCCCTGGCCAGATCCCGGCGTTTCTTTCACCTGTTACTGTGCAGGAGTTGTAATAAGGTCTTGCCACAAATTATATTCTTTCCGCTTTGAAAGTGATACATTGCAGCCACGGGTTTTTTATAGCAACAGGAAGCCTTGTTGCAGCGTATTTTAATTATGCTCTGAGGCTAATCAAGGAAAGAGAAGCCGTTTTGAACACAGGAAGCTAAACAGCTACTTGTATATTTGAGTGCCTATTTCCATGCGGGATGTACAAGTACTTAAGTGTTCCTGAACTCCCAGTGCATGAGCAATCTGTTCAATTCTAAACTCTAAAGTGCCAGCTTTCTTAGGAAGAGGAGGATACATACCACCCAATTTTAGGCACTGCTCTCTCTTCCCAGTCACCAGAGGGAGAGAAGCAGCTGCCATCAGGAAACTCTGAATCACCCTCTGGAAAAAAAAAAAAAACAAAAAACAAAAAACAACCAAAAAAACCAAACAACAAAACCAAAAACAAACGCAGGACTTTTCACGAAGTGCAGAGGATGCATAAGGTGACTAAATGGAAATTAAGTAAGTACCCAAACCAGGGTAGTTACTTGATTTCATCATAGTCTGATGCTAGCTGCAGACTTAGTATACCTGAGGCTAATTGCCACAGTTGTCATATCCGAACTATTTCTGTGAGCTCTTAATGGGGGTATGTCCTGGTTCCGTGTAAAAAG
>NW_008597776.1:0-392 GCF_000691845.1 Merops nubicus | reverse complement strand
GATGGATGAAGAAGTATGAGGATGGATGGAAAGATGGATGAGGATGGATGAATGAGGATGGATGGATGAGGATGGATGATGAATGAATGGAAGGATGGATGGGAGGATGAGGATGGATGAATGAGGATGGATGGATGAAGATGGATGGATGGACAGACAGACAGATGGACACTGTGGGTGAGAGGATGAATGGCTGAGCAAAGGAACAGCTGGACCTGAGCAGTGGGTGGAGGGACAGAGGATGGCCAAAGGCGAGGATGGATGTTTGGTGTCACTGAGTGGACAGGGTGGAGCAGGGGGTGGAGGATGGAGAGGAAGGACGTGGGGACACGGGCAGATGGGTGGGTGCACCAGGTCGTGGGTGGGTGGGTGGAGGTGGGATGGGGGCTATG
>NW_008597775.1:0-19186 GCF_000691845.1 Merops nubicus | reverse complement strand
ACCAGCTTCATTGCCCTTCTCTGGGCCGGCTCCAGCATCATTCATAATTTTACATCATTCATAAAACCCTTTCCTCTTCCATGCCATCTCGCTGACTATTAGACCGATGATTTGAGTACAGCATTCATGATTATCACATTTGATCTTAGTGTAAACGTGAGAGCAGCATCCATTAAATCTGCATATGTAAACTCCTGTACGAATAACAGATTCTTGATTTAATGTACCTGAACATAAATTGTGCTAAGTATTTTCTTTTGAGATAACAAAACTGTTATGTCTATACTGAACTTTGAGAAGCTTATGTGTAAAACAGAAGACATAGCCAGATCACATATTAGAACAAAGAAAGGTGATTAAAACACCAACAGAACATAAAGCTTCTCTTTATTCATTAGTACCTTATGCAAACCATAAGCATCCAAGTATTGCATGGTCACAAATAATAAATAACGATGAGAGGTTCAGTTTTCAAGTTTCTGTAACAACGTTTGGTCAGTAATTTTGCACCTGTGTGCAGTAAATACACGTTTCCCCTTAAATTTTAATGCAAATAATTAACATACTATTAGCATATTCTTATTCAAGGAATGGAAGAAGGGTTATGTTTTGCTTCTTTTGGACTTGGAGAGAGACTTTACTATGAAACAGGATTTCTGTTGAACACTCATGGAAAAACACCGTCTATAACACGAGTGGTTCAAAAAGAAATTGATGTTTTTAACGCGTCACTCCAGTAAGAACTAGTATCAAGACTTCCATTACTTTTGTCTAATCAGTGAATATATAGTTACAAATTAATATACCTGCAACTATATTCATAAAGCTTCAGCAGGCACTATTTTACAACAGCAGTTTAGATTGCTTAGTATAAATTATAAATGTAACATTCACTAGTTAACATGGATTAGCAGTAACATCACCACCAATAGCGTTAAAAGAAACTTCGTGAAGTTTCCCCATGACATAGAGCATAGTAGCATAAAGAAAATCAGAGGTATTTCATTATCAGCTGAAAAACTGGTGAAATATAACTGATACATTTGTCAAGTTTTCATGGTAGAAATAGTCTTCTTATTTATTTATTTTGCTTAGCTATATTTAATGGATAGAGTAAAGAGTAGTTGAGTGGCATTTCAAAGAGGAGAAAGGTTCATTAGAAATAATAAGTTGCACTTCAGATACTGATGAAAGCTCACATTCAAGCTTAATTTGCGAAAGCATTTAAGAGGCTGGAGGGTGCCTAGAAACAAAGGCAAAATACATCAGTGTCCAGAAGCTGAATGCGCTGTAGACAGTCGTTTGAGAAGTCCATCTCTTCCTCCTAGTCAATAAGGAAATACTGCAGTATCATAGACTAATAAAACTCTAGTTGTAACCCCAAATGCTTACTTTGCAAAGCTTATGAGGAAAAAAAAGTGGATTACATTTGAAAGGCTGATGTAGATTAAGTTCAGTAGCACTTCCCACAATGGACTACTCTGCTCTTTTCGATGTATTTTGTGTGTTCTGCTTCAGTTTAATAACTGATAAACAGATGTCGAAAACTGTTGTTCTGCTACAGTTTTCTTCTGCAATCTTCTCTTTCCATTTGTATTTATATGAACTTTTTTCTTCAGGAAAACTGCCACATGTGCCCATAAATTTATGGCTATTTTTGAAGATTTCAGTGCCCAGTGGAATACAGATACCAGGGAAAATCATGACTGTAGAAGGAGAGACAGGTAGTCTTTCAATATACTCAGGGTTACTTACTTGGAAGACTGAATTAATTTCTCCTCTGTATCAACAAAGATGCAGTGAAAAAAGAGGTACGTGAAATTTGCTGGAACTCATTCAAGACATGCAGTTCCATTTCTAGGCCATATGCCCTGAAAATCATTTAGGCAATTTCCTCGTATGTAAAAGGGGTTGAATTAAACCAGTCTTTTCCCCAAAGACATTGTGATGTTAAACACAATATTATTTTCATTTCAAAAAAAGATCATGCATTGTGAAAATATTGTACGTTTCCTGCAAAACATTGCATTTCTAATGTAACTAGGAGTCCTAGGGAAAAAAAAAAGAGTGTAGCAGGAATAAACTTCTATTGATGGTTGTGCTTATCCCATAAAGTTTCATTATCATTTTTTCCTTGATTAATATAATCCCAAAGAACTTTCTTTCAAATATTATTTCTAATTATTGATGGTTTGTAAATGCAATCAGAAATAAAGATGAGAGGGAAGCAAGCTTACTGTTTGATTAATTAGATGGAAACATTGCAAGTTAAACATGTAAAGAAATTGATATGAATACTTAGATCTCCATCCTAACGAGTAGCTTTTGTCAGAGGTAGTATTTTCTTTTGCTTAGTAACAAATGTGTGTAAATAGCTTTACACAGACTGTTTTTATTCACAGTGAACAGAATACAAGATAAAAAAGAAAAATGCCATGAAAAATAGAGATGAAAGTGCTCAATTTTTTTATTGACAATTTCTGTTAGCTCTGTACAGGATGAGTGCTCACCAGCAACCCCACTGAGGTCTGTGAGGGTGAAATCCAGGCTACGTCTTAGGTTACAACTACTACTGGGTATTTGTGCACCAGCAAAGCAGGTCCAGCTTCCCTCTACAAGAAAAATTAAGTGCTAGTTAAATCCCTGGTCTTTTTTATATATAGGTTGAAATGTGGCATTCTGGACATTGTATGCCTAAATTCCATGAAACAGGGGAATGACAAATTCAGGACAGAGCAACCTACAATAGTCAGTGTAAATTATCAATGTACAATTGCTGATGTAAAATACAAAGGGATGGGTGTCCAAAACTAGGTAGACTCTCAACTCTGTTCTTATGGCACCATTTTGCAGATACCTAATCAGGCTTTATAGAGCAAGGTACTGACAAGTAAGGCAGCAGGAATTCAACCAATATATGAAAGCGCTTACATTGTCACAGCCTGCTGATGTTCTTTAGTTTACAGAAAAAAACCCTGACACCTGGTGTTAAGAGCATCACATTATGTTTCAGGTTCAGCCCTCTGTAAGGTTATCCCTAAGCCAGAAACATGGTACTGTGCTCTAACACCCATTTCATTGGAGGATGGAACAGCATGGAGGATTTTCCTTAAATACATCCACAAAACATGGCACATGGAAGAGTTCACATGGAACATTTGTCTAGTTTTGCTGTATTGGAGGATTAATTTTAAAAAAATAAAGTCATCTTCCTAGAAAACTTGCCTTCTCTGTGTCCTTATACCATGATAGTTGTAATTTTACCAGATATAGTAACCTTTTCTTTTGTTTATTATGCTTTTTGATTGGTGCAAGAGTGTTACTTTGTTCATAATGTGGCCATGTTTCACATGTTCTTTATTGTAGACAAGTTCCTGAAAGTATCTGTAATCTAGAACTCCCTGTGCAACCACTGACTTTTCTGGATTTAGCCATGCATTAGCATCATCACACTTTACTCAGCTTTCAGTGTGTTGCACAGAGAAAAACAGATACATGAAGTGAGGGCTTAAGGAAACGCCAGGCAGCCATCGTCACAGATACCAAAGTGAGATATGCTATATTAGGGTCCTGCCAACTGAGCACTAAAGCAACAGACACATAAATTTACAACATGAAATACATCCCAGTTCCAAAGTGGAACTAAAGCCTTAGCGCTTCTGTTACTCCAGGAAGTTTTACACCAGAGCAATTGTGACTGCTGCTAAATTACCTGTGCTTTTGTCAGAACACAATCCAGCCCTGAAATGTGCAGAGAGGTTAAACAATATGTGGTGGGAAGGAACGCCCAGACAGCCACCACCTCCACAACCGTCTTTGAATACTAAACAATGCACAGCAGAGACTAGAATATCCCTTGTTTGTCTTTAATCACTGAGTAACACTTTTTAAATTTTAAATTTGTGCCTTTCAGTCAGTTTTTGTTGCCAAAAGCAACAGGTCTTAACAGACAGAGTGTGAAACCTATTGTTGAGAACTGGCACTAACTGTTCTTCCTCCCTCTGTAGCAGTAGGGAGTTTTTCCAGGTATGTGGGAGGCAAGCTGCTTGGAGCCATTATATTGCTTGTTCTCTGCATGATCTCCTTCATTAAATAATCTTTTAATGCAACATTAATAGTAATTGCAAGATTACGGTTCAAAATATTTGATAACATCACACTATGCAGTTGAAAAGCTACCGATCCTTTCTCTAAAGCTGGCTGTGGGGGGCGAGCCCACTGTGAAACACCACCAGTCCCTTGAACTGAAAGCACTGCAATTCACTTTGTTGTTTCTGTTGCAGGTCTGGATGTCTCACAGGTTGTAAGTGGTTCAACCTAGCAATGGAGGGCAGAAAGAAGGAAAACAACTGGTTGATTTGGTTTTTACTTTGAACTTTTTAAAGGACATGAGCATAGAAGTGGGTTTTCTTATTGATTCACAAAGTGGAGGACTGTCAATCACCTACTAGGAGATATTTTTGTATCAGTACTTGCATTCGTAATGGTTCAATATCCATAGGTATTTCAGAAAAGTAAAATTATTTCATTTTTACCTATGTTGAGCCATCTGCTTCTTCTACATATTCTTCATATACATAAAAAAACAGTATTAGAGTTTGCAGTCTTAGGTTCTTTAAAGCTTTACCAAAAATCTGTGTAAGTCTACCATTGTGAGTCAAATATACTTTCTACAGTGACCAGCATTTAATCTTTTTGAATGGTGACTCCTTCAGAAAAAAAGAATAAATTACAAGCCATTGCTTACACCAAGTATTTAGGTGTAGCTAAACTCCAGTCTCCCACCTAATTACCCATCAGTGCTTGCAAAATCAGTAATCTACAGGTCAAGGGACAGAGGAAAAAAAAAAAAAAAAAAGTTGTAGTCCTTCTTGTCTTCCTCCTGAATATTAATCTTCATTATGAAGCTTTATGTTGACTTGAACGTTGCATATCTGTAGTACTACTGGTAGCAATACAAACATTTCCTACTTGCACAACTGATCTCTATCACAGTTAAAAGAAAATGTTACCATTCATTGATTACTATATTTGCTGTACCTTTATCCTAGACTCTCAACTGTGCTTAAGGTGAAATAATCAAATTTTTTGCATCAAGGAGCATGAAAAGATGGAATAACCGAAACAGCACACAGAACAAGCCACAATTTTTGCTTACACAAAGGTGTTGAGGAGAATTCTTTCAAGAACTTCATAACAAAACAGTAGTGAAGAAGAGCCTAAAGCCAAGACCTTGTGTGACTGAATACATTAGTCCAGAAGAACTGTTCAAGAGTCACCAGAAACTCAGATTGAGGATTACAGTATAACTTCCCTATGAATGGGCAGAAACAGTCAGAAACTGCATTAAAAAGCACTGCCTAAATTGGCTTAATTAAAAATAATTACTTCAACATAACTAATGCTTAATTCGGTGTAACTAACATAACGAGAATGACCTTTCAAGAGCAGCTTTATTTTGGAGAAAGGTAACCAAGCTCAGTAAGGTAACTCAGCAGGCAAAAGTGAGGACAAGGAACTCTCCAGAGACTATAAAACATGATCCATGCTGGGTGGACATCATTGCTGCCTTCAATTTCTGTGAGGCATTCAGTCTTCAATTCTGAAAAAAAATGGTTTTTAGAGGTCATTTCTTGATGGACACAACTTGTGATCATGACAAAGCTGCTGTTTCATCACTGATAAAACCTACCACTTAACCTGTAGTAGGCTTTTACAAAAATAGCTGAACTACAGTTTTGTTCCCCAATTCCCTGACTTCAAATAGAAACATGATAACAGGTATTTCCCAAATTTTCAGAAAGGTGGGATTTGGCAGTATGGTCAGACTCTCCTTGTATGTATGTATCAACACTCATCTGCAACATGTGTAAACATATACATAGGGGATGACATTGGAGCTGTGCATGGCGTTATCAACCAAACAGTTTTTTGGTGTTGGAAAGAATGTGAAAATGCCAAAATAGTGGATATGTGTCCAGCATGGAATCATCAGTCGAAGCTGGATTAGTACAACTGGTTCCATGAACCAAGAGGAAATGTCATTAGTATCAGGAATCTCTCAGTATGAAATAGATTTGTTAAGCACAGGGTGGAGGCTGCAAAGGGGCCCAACAGCACTGCAGCAAAGACATCTCAGAAATGATGCAGAGGTACAAATTCCAGAGTTAGACCCATGCTGAAGCCTAACTCCAGTCAGTGTTGTCATATAAAGTACTCCATCACCCAGACTGTGAAGTGAGAGTCCCATCCAACTCACTGAGCTATTGCTGACCATGAACTTGCCACGCCTGAGCCTCATTGCCCCTACTAGGACATCAACACTGAAATGTTACTAAGCATGGGCAGGCCATTAACATCGTATGGCAGCTGAAGACATTCCAATAATTGACTTACTGAGCTGCAGACAAAGACAAACAAGAATTCTTATCACTGCCATTAATAACAAAATTTCTATGAAATTACATAATTTTAATAAATAAAATAATTGAAAAATGAACAACAAGATACATCACTAAAAGAAAAAAAGAATTTGTGTCAGAAGTGGCCAACCACCCATGTCCCCAGGAACTTGTAATAACAGCGTTTTCTGCAGGACATATTAGTTAGAAATTCAGAAAAAAATGTAAAATATTTTATAATTTATATGGTATATATATACCGCTGAGTATGAGGAATTCTTTCTGCATGAAAAGCCAGCAAGTGGCACCTCATTAAACAGGACCTAGACTTAATCTAACTTGGAACAGATAAAAAAGAAAGGATTCATATGAAGCTATCCTGCCTGGGGGTTTAATCTCAAAGCTTTCGAGTATAATGAATGAATTAAGTAGGGCAAGTGATTAACAACAAAGAAGCGATCACATAATAAAAACAGAAATAGTACTGAATTTAGAGCAATGTTTCCGTTGTTTATGGACAAGACCCTGCTGTGCTATTTTTATTGTTTTAACTCTTAAGGAATAGGCGAACCATATGACAGCACATGTTCTCCAAGTTCAGATGGAAAGATGTGGGAAAAGCCCATGAGCAGGATACCTAATGGTGCATAAATAATGAACTGTTCAGATATCAATATTTGTATCATTATGGAAATAAACTTCAGTCTGTAGGACTCACCAGTATTTTAAAACATATTTCTCTTAATGATGTAAGCGTGGAATAAACACCATCAAAATTACGATGCTTTATATCGCTGGCATGTGCTACAGCTGGCTTGCCCATCAGCTGAAGCAGCATGAGGCCCAGTCAGAAGAACCCAAAGCCCCTCCAAGCTCAGCTCCTGAACCTCCAGCAAGTCCCCCCACTGCCCGTGCAGGCAGGGGGTGGGCGGGAGGTAGTGCTGCCTCTCCTTGCAAGCCTCCTGGCCGAACAAGAAAGATGAACACGCTGGCAGATCACGGGGTTGTGTCTGGGCTTGTGCTTCTGTGGCAGGTGTAACTTAAGCTAACTGCCAACGAATGCCAGGCCATTCCCTTTGGGGTAAGTAGGAGATATGGACAGGTACAAAGCAGTACTCTCCTCCCCTCCTCAGCTAGACCCCAAGGTAAGTGACGGAACACCACAGAGAGTCCGGGTTGTCAGCCCTATCATGGTATCCGGACTGCTCTGCTCTAGGCAGTTTCCTGCACCGTGTTCTTTACCCCCCCTCTAGCATTACTCAGTCCTGCTTAAATGATTTTACTCATGTTAAATCACAAGCTGTAGCTGAGGGAGATCCTGAAAGAAACCCACTGAACAGAGGTCAAGATAGCTTAGGGCCAACAGTAAGAAGACTCAGGAGATGTGTTCCTGGCATAGCAAACTTCCGAGTTAGCCTACCTGATATGAAGGACAAATATCCTATTGACTGCCACAGGCACAAATGATTGCTCCTGAGCGAGCTAGACAGCACTCAGTCAGCACTTTTCCACCTGTCTTTACCTACATAGGCCAGATTTTCTGGAAGCAAGAGGGCTTAAATAGTTCTTCCTGGATCATTGGTTCTTCTCATAGCATGTGCTGAACAATGTAATCTCTTCAGGTCTCACACAGAACGACAGACAACATAAACCAGGTACCACGGTGGCCAGCAAACAGACTGGGTCTTGTGATCATCTCTTGGATGCCCAAGTGAAACTTCAGAACACATGACAACCAAATACTGTATTCTCTTCTATTAAATAAAGGTAGCGCTCTAAATAATGCTTCAGGGTCTAACAGGCATCAAACAAATTGCACATAATAATTTTCTTGTGGTATTAAATAACAAGAAAGAATATCTTCTCCAGTGTCTTTTCTTTTGTTGCCTTCGGAAACAAACCTAGAGTACAATGAAGTATGTCTAAGAGAGGGATATAAACACAAGCAGCTTGAAATTTGAGATTTCAAGACGGAGTTCACTAGGAAAAAATCCAGATTTTCTCAAGGCACTTGATTGGCTCATAAATTTTGCTTTCCATTCACTAAAGCTTTCAGGAAAGAGAAAGAGAGGATAAAGGCTGTAATTGGTGGTACAATGCCCACAAGCCTCAACAGATGTGATCCCTCGTAATGAAGCATGTGGGCCTAATTTGGCATTACTTACTACCAGGAGGATCTTATGCAGGGTATCTTTCTAAATCTATGTTTGGTTGGCACCTGTGCCTTGTTGAAACTGGCATAGTACCTTCTGAGTGGGCATAATGCCATTCTAGCAGATGGGCATGAGAGCAGATAGGATGTCAGAGATCTAGTATTGCATTTGCAACAAACTTAAAGTAGCAGGGTCTGAGGTCTCGTCACAGGATAGCTGAGGTGGGAAGACACCTCTGGAGGGCAGCAGGTCCCACCCCCTGTTCAGAGCAGGATCAGCTAGAGCAGGAGGCGTCCAGTTGGGTTTTGGATATCTCCAAGGATGGAGACTCCACAGCTTCTCTGAGCTATCTGACCATCCTCATAATAAAAAAACTTTTTCTTTTACTTGGATGGAATCTCCTGTATCTTTGTTTGTGCCCATCGACTCTTGTCCAGTCACCAGGAACCACTGAGGAGAGTCTGTCTCTGTCTTCTTTACTCCTCCATCAGGTATTCTTACAGACTGATAAGGTCCTCCTGAGCTTCCTCTTCTCCAAGCTGCAGTCCCAGCACTCTCAGCCTCTCCTCCTGTGACAGATACTTCAATCCCTTTATCTTCTTCATAGTCCTTTGCTGGAGTCTCTCCAGCAAATCCATGACTCCCCATGTACTGGGGAGCCCAGACCTGGACACAGCACTCCAGATGTGACCTCACCAGAGCTGAGTAGATGGGAAGATCACCTCCCTTGAGCTGCTAGTGTTGCTCTTCCTTCCTTCTTCAGTCCAGGAGGCTGTCTGCCGCCTTTGCCACAAGGACATATATCTGGGTTGTCTCAGAGTAATGAGCACAAAGTGCACACCTACACAATTCTTAGGCCAAAAATAACTGAAAATCTAAAAGTATCCTCTGTGCTTGCAAGATCATGGTCCCATGATGACCAGGAGGGGAGATGATCAGGGCAAGGAGGGTGAGCCAGAAAGACAGTACACCTAGCATAATTCCCAGCAGGATATACCAAGAGGTGAGAGGAGGTGCCAGAAGTCAGCTTGCTGCCCAGACAAATATGTTTCATATGAGAACTACGAGCTGCACATCAAACTGGAAAAAATGGTAACTAGAACATTTCTAAACTGTAGAACTGCAATCTGTGGATCAGACATCACTGAACAAAACCAACTCACCTGATGCCAGTTTACAAGAGCTGACAACTAGTTCCAGCACTTTAAAACAGCCTAAAGCTTTCCTCTGGTCCCTCAGACCATTAACTGGTTAGCTGTCAGGTACAATGGCACCTCCATGTAGTGCCTGTAAAAACAGCTTAGTCCATTAGGAAAATAAATAGCAGATATGACCTGAATCATATTTGGTTGGGAAAAGTTAACAACTGAATTAATACTTTATAGTAGAGTTACCTTTTTTAAAAAACAAAACAAACAAACAAAAAAACAAACAAACAAAAAAAAACCAAAAAACAACAACCAACCATGACTCCTCGTTTTACTTTGAGCCTCTGGATCCACAGGTAAGATTTTTCATGCTATGTATGCATTTGTATCAACCAACAACTGCACTGTGTTAGTGAGAGTGATGAAAGGTGTGGACCTAGTCTTCATCAGAAGACCACTGAGCCCATAACTACTATCTCTGGGGAATTTGTTAGGGATTTTTAAACTAGTCTTTGGTGCAAAGGACGCTCTTGCTCTTCTGATTAAAATTCATCACCTGAAAGAGGAAATAATGCATCCTGGATGACAAAATTGTTGTTGAATGGTATTCTGGTAAAACATTGCACCAAATTCACAAATCACAGAAGCTGCACAGATTGAAGTGACCCTGCATTTTGAAGTGTACACATAGTGATTTGCATGACATTCATTGTGTTAAGGTTGAAAACATTAACATCTTTGCTCTAAATCTAACAGACCAATTTTTTCTAACAGGCACTAATAAAATGTGTCATTAACAAACGGGGGTCAGTGGAAACCACAACACAGAGAACATGCAGAAGAATTACTGTTCAGGAAAAGGATTAGATCTACATCAAGCTGGCACTGTACAAGTGGCTCATCAGAACATATTCTAACAAATGTAATCTACAATATACCAAAAGTTTAGTCATCTATTATGCTCAGTCTTAAAGCAAAACAGTACTTAAGGAAAGTGATGCAGAGCAAAATTATATTAGCGTCTTGGATCATCTTTAATGATACTAAATTTTGAAGTGTGATATTTATATGCTTATCTTATAATCTTCTAAAAATATTTTTATGTCGATTAAACTTGCAAATTTTAAATCTGTATTTTGATTTCCTAGAATATTTGTATTCAAGATTCCAATTATTGCCTCTTGTTTCCAGCGTGATAAGCTAATTTTACTGCTTTTGCTTTACATGTTTAGTTATTTGTTTTTTAAAACTAACCTGCAGTGTTAGCAATTGCAGGAAGATAGAGTTTGCAGTGAATTTTGTTATAGTACAGGCTTTGCCTTTCCTTTTGGATCCTCGTCCCTCACAACTTTCAGTGTTTTTTAAGCCTCTCATTTTGCCATAAAGAGAAATATAAACCATTTCTCAATTAAACACCTGCACGCATACTAAATCACAGAACACAGGCAGGTAAAATCAAAAGGAAAATAAATCACAGAATCATAGAACCATTTAGGTTGGAAAGACTTCTAAAATCATCAAGTCAAAGTTGAATAGTCCGCAAGAAGTCCTTAGACAGTTTGGAAGCCGAACCTCAGTTTGTTGTGTCTCAACACACACAGCATCATTTCTTCCTCTGGACCACCACGAACACCCCTACTCATCTTCTCATTTAATTTCAGTTTTCACATTGCAAGGACATAAATATTCTAAGGTGTTGTCATTTCTAGCCCTGCACAAACAATTAAAACTATTTCATATAAAGAAACCCAAAGTGTGTCCAAGGATAACATTCAAAGATATTATCAGCATTCAGTTTACCAAACAACCCTTCATTGTGTGGAGTATCTGAGAGGAAGCAAAGTTCTCATAGATTGGATGTTGAATAAATGAACATTCAAGCACAATGAAGAACACTGAATAAGCCAGATTTTCCTGTCCAGGTGCAGAAGTAAAAAGTCAGATGCCATTTTTCTCTCTCTCCCTAGCTCAAGAACATTTATTCCACTCTTGCACACCAGTGGACTTCCTGTGTACTATTATTTCCTACAGCACACAGTCCCTGGAAGGGGTTGATTTAAATTGCCAGAACAATGAGATAGCATTTCACACTTATATGGAAACAAATAGAATGGCAACAGAATATGTAAGGGTTATAAGGTATCAGCAGTCTATAAAATGAAGTATAAAACCAGAGACACAGCAGAATTTTGAAAATAGCAGATCTCCATTAAGGTAATCAATTTAAGATCAATGATAATTGTACAAAATATGGTAATTTTAGTCTCTGTGTGGTTTAAGCACCATTTTGGATACTATGAAATGGACAGAAAGTCAGTAAATTAAATCTACTGCTAGAAAAATGTCTCCTCTTACAATACTTGGCAAAACCATGGTGCGGGATGAAAGCACGTTAGACTTCAGTTCAGCGAGGATAAGGCAGAGGTAATGCTGGTTGGCAGACAAAAGTGTTTTGAGGAATTGGCAAGGTCTAAGAGTACTCCCTTGGCTGAGAGCATCTGCTAACCCACGGTGAAAGCACTTTATAATCTCGAGTTTCACTCTTCCTTCCTCCTGCGCTTCAGGTAGCAAAAAGAATCAAACACTGCTATATGTTTCTCTAATCAGCAGCTCATATCTTTGTCCCTCAGAGTCACCCTCTGCCCAGTTTACCCATTGCCATTTTTGCCTCAAACTGGACTTCTAATGCCTGACCACGGTTCAGTCCTACCGACAGACTTTGGCAAGAGGAGGCCAGTGCTGCTCCCTGGGAGCAAGAGCCCGCTGAAGAGAGAGCTGCCCCTGCATTCCCTCCTCCCCACCCCTGCGCCCAGCAACGCGACGTTTGCACCGCCGTGCACAACCCTCAAACAAAGAGCAGCGGGAGCACCATAAAAATAAGCAGCTGTTTAGCACCGGATCCCTTTGTTTGAAGTTTACACCCAACCACACACAGGCCTGCGGTGGGGTGCTCTGGTGTCTGGGAGAACACGCCTCCCCTCTCTGCTCTCTCTCAAGTGCTGTTCTTCACCTCTCAGCCTCCCTCTCACTACCCCATGGACCTGCTCTTTCTGTATCTGAGAAAGGCTTGGACACAAGTGTTTAGACTTTGTCAGGTCCACACCTTTGAGAAGTGCGTGCTCCCCTTCACCCACTCCCACTGAGACACTCACACTCTCAACACACAACACAGACTGTGCAGAGGATACCACATCACAGCAGGTATTTAATAAATATATATTTTAGGTGGAGTGTGCATGCCTCAAATAATTTTGACCTAGATAGAAGCTGCTTTTATTAAGTTGCCACATCTATTACCAAGGAGAAAGAGTCAAGTAGGCTATAGTATTCTGTGGGTTTCTTTTTACAAGCTTTACTCTTAAAGGGAAACTTTTGAAACATTGTTCTCTCTCATCAAAGAAGATGAAAAAGAATAGGATTAAGGTGAAGAGAAGGATTTCTTTGAATAGGAAAGATATAATTACACATTTTCTGTGACACATGCTGGAAAATGTAATATTAGATAATGCAAGTAACCTCAAATTTTTCATTGTATTTTAATAGAGAGCTCTCTTTTAAGATTTTTATATAATATACAGTATATAGTTACACATATAGACACTTCTCTCACATAAAAAGAGATTGAAAAGGAATCAAACAAGAATAAACTCTTCCTCCCTAGCCACTAAGGAAGCACGATAAAGAAGGACAATATCAGATTAGCTACAAATTTTCCATCTCATTGTTTCCTGAAAAATATAATTTTATAATGAACATACTCCATACAAGCTGTGCAGAGCAAGTATCTTTTCCAAAAATGCACAGAGCAGTAGTAAAAATCAAGCATGGACTCAACGACATCTGTTGTGGCGTTGTTATCAAATGCCATCTTTTTTACACAAATGTATAACAGTCACTACTTTTTTGTGTGTGTGTGTGGAAATATTAGTTTGTCTGCGGCATCTAAAAGTTGGCACAGGAGGACCGACAGATGCTTTGGTTTTACCTCATCTTCAACTTACTTGGCTTCTCATTACACTAGCTACAGCTCGGCAAATTATTCCTCTGCTTTGGAAAGCCGACAAAATGCCATCTGTCCCTGCATGGTTATCAAAACTAATACTGCAACGTGAAAAAACTATGCTCTGAAATTGTACCTGGCAAGTACGTGGTGAGGTCGAGTGTCCTGTAAGATTACTCATATACACAGATTTCAGTTAGAGGACACCCACCTACCCCACTGTGCACTCAGCCCAAGGAACAGTCAGTCTCTGACCTTTCTTGCATGTAACTGTTTCTCATGCCATTGACATTGACTGACACTAATTATGGCTTAGAATGCAAAATGAGGTAGCTTCTCACCAACTGAGACTCCAAGGTCACTATGATTAGAGTATGAGTAGCTTTTAGTTTTTCTTATAAAAATGAGAGGCTGAATGCATGGAGGAAAGAGGTGGAAAGGTCAAGGAAAGAGAAAGAGCAAGATTACATCAGTGTGGTTCAGCATGTACTCAGGTTGGTCCAACAGCTACAAGATTCATCACTAAGGCTTTAGGAAAGAGAAAACATGAACAAGGTGTCATTGGGTAAAACAGAAAAGAACAAAAACAGTATGGAAAGGCCTGACAGTCCTACCCTTAATCTGACAGAGAAGAAGTAGACATCCTTAGAGCATCTCTTCCTTCCTAAATACCATGGAAATTTCTCCACCAACCGGTGAACCGCAGCCTGGGATAAATGCCTCATACAGACACATGTAACAAAGCTTGCTTTTCTACACTCCAGAAATACTTAAATGCCAACTCCAGAGCTAGCTCAAACCAAATTCATTTTGGAGATAAAAATGAGGTGATGATCCTATGCATAAGCAGTGGAAAGGTGGTTGAAATCCAGGCTACTAGACACTGCCCTCTCATTCATGGAGCTTCTGAGCTTCATGCTGGAAAAAATGAGAGAGTAGAATGTTCTCATCCACCTCCTGAGCATCCCCTAGTGCTTGTGGTAAGAGAGAGGATGAAAGGTAAACTGGTCTTCATTCTGGAGCAAAACCATGTTATATTTTGTTGCAAAGAGAAGAAGGAACGGTGGCACAAACAAGCCCACTGCTCTGCGTCTTTATTCAGCAAAGTGAGTACCAGATCCTGCCACACTCTAGGACCAACAGACTGCTCCTAGATACAGTCTGGTTAAGAAACCATCCCTTAGCCAGCCTTAATCATGGAACTGAGCAGTTAAGCCTGTATTACACAAAGCATAAAATGGGAATTTTTTTTTCATGTTTAAAATGCTACAGAAAGAGCATCAGTCTCCCTCTAACAGATGAGATACATTGAACTCAATATTAATTCTTTCCAAAACTGCATATGTTTAGCAATATTTAATATGAGAAAGGATGCCCCTAAAATCTCCTGTCCCTTATATATTTTCAGGCTGAAGTTACTCCTGTTTTGGACTGATGTATGATAACAACTAAGTTTCCTGCTGCCGCAGAAGTGAGAAAATCCAGGGTAGAACACTCCTGTTTTAGTGCTTTTTTTTTTTTTTTTTTTGTGGAAAGATATTTTTGAGTTTCACTCAACAAAAATCAACATCTACTCCTGAGTTTCTACTGTTTTCCTCTATCATTTCCATTCCTGTTTATCATTATTAATATTTATTTTCTATTTCTTCAGAAAAAGTTTGTGTTAAGTACATACCACCTTCCATGCAGTTCTGGAAGTGAGTACTAGAGATTTTTTTTTACAGGCATTCATTGTCTGCCCAAGTGAGCAGTGCTATGGCACATGTATAATGAATGGTGTTATTTTTAAGTTGTGCTCTGTTACCCTTTGAATTGGCACCCCAAGGTAGGACTAAGAAATCACTGTACCCCACTAGAATCCCTTTCTGCGAAAGAGGTAGTGTGTATTGCCTGGCACTGTGCGTTGCCTATCAGTTACCTTCACACCTCACCTAAATGAGCAGAAAAGAACAGAAAGATGGAGAAAGCTCAGAGCTTCCTCTCTTCCTTCAAGGCTTCCTTTTTTCCTTCCACACAATGTTCTCTCTTGTGTTCTTGGCTACGCTGTATTATCATGAGCTCCTTGGGAAAAGACCTCTTCTCCCTATCTACAAAGAAATCATTAAAAACCAGTAATGTCGTGGCTTCACTGTGTAGCTGGTTTCTCCTTGTATGTTCTTGCTCCCAGCAGTGTTAAGTCCATGTGTAGCTCTTATTCACAGGAAATCCTTTTAGTCTTACAATAAGGGCTTTGTAGAGTCTTTGGTGTTATTCTTCTGCATTTGCAAGGACTCTTGAATACTGGGCTGTCTGGGACACGGTACCTAGGGAAATAACTAATATAGGCTAAATGTAAACTAATTTTGGGGAACAAAAGTGGCTATATGCAAAGTTACTACAGGCTGTTTTTTTAATGAGGGTGAGTGGAAGTGACAATTCTTTCGCACTTAATGAGCCAGAGTAGTAGAGATTAGAAAAACCCTCTAAATTATTTGGCTGTTGAATAAAAATCCAATTTAAATCTTGTGGAAAGTAAGAGCTGTAGAATCAGGGTGCATAAGCAAGGAAAATAACCAGTCTTTTAGATCCAGTCCCTAAACTAGTAACAGTTTATTATATAAAAGCCAAGCACAGATAATGAGGAAAAAGAATATGTTAAGAATGAAGAAAAAAGAAATCCTTGGGAGACCAAGAGGTTTCCTCAGTGTTACCAACTCTTCCGTGCAAAACAGTAGCCTTTCTAGAGAAAGTGATATGCCTTTCTTTTACACTCCTTTGGTCCAGGGCCTCTGAGGAGACAGCAGTTCATAGGGAAGCCAGCATGGCATCATCAGAAGACAATTCTGCTTACTAGTGTTGCTCAGCAGTGCCCATTATAACTTTTCAAGCATCTAAGAGATATTCTGTGAGGACTTAGGAAAAAGAGAATGCACTGCAAGGGAGTGAAACCAGCAGAACGGCAACAGAAGAGCTAAGGAAAGACTTACAGTATAAAGGACTTCAGTCAAGTATTCTTAGCCTTTTTCATCTTGGAAAGTCCCACTTCTGCACCAGCAGCCAGGAAAAATTTTTCATTTCTTGTTTTGTTCATGAGCAAAAACTGTAACTTGGCAGCAGTCCATTGCAAACAATAAACACCAGCAGAACTTTGCCAGTTACCATAGTGGTTATACATTTGGAGCCTATCTTTTCCTCTTTGGCTGTCTGTCTCTGCAAACTCCAAGCTATTCAGGCCAAGGATTGTCTACTGCTTTGATGACCACATATGCCACCTCAGTGAAAAGGAATGCAAAGCTATGGGTATAAATAAATATTGACTTCTGGCCTTCTTGAGAAGTATTATTCCCTAAATGACAAACTAGCCTTTAAAAATGAAAACACACAAAATCCTCTAGTAAAACAACAAAAATAACACACACACACAATCCTCCCAAGTGGTACTATAACTGTTGGTTTAGCAGAGCTAACAAAGACTGACTTAATGTGGATTCGTCATCTTTAGATAGATGTAGACTTTAACTAAAACTGTCTCATTGAGGAACTCACATCCCTCTTCTTTCTGGAAAATATGTCAATGAAACTCAGGATCCAGATCCTATTTTAAGTGGGATAATCATGATGGTCTTCCACATCATGTACTTTCATGAAACTTGTAACCATACTTCATGGAGGTCTCTGCTTTTCTATTCTGTTCCAGTAAAATAATCTATAAACTCACCTAATAGGGGGGGCATAGAAGTGGTGTTCTGTGACATGGTGACATCAACTGATTTCTAAAACAAACAAGGCTTAAAAATCCTAAAATTAACACTGAAAACAAGATGGTGGGTTAGCTCAAGCTACAACTGATGAAGTTTCTTTCCCAAGACAGCTAAGCTAATCTAATGCCCAGATGAGTTCACAACACCCTCTAGCTCATTATTAAATGCAAATCTATAGAGCACATCCCTGCGTTCAGTCCTAAGAAGGTAGGTCTTTATGGTGGCTGTAAAATTCTCATTAGGCTACTGGGATTATTCTTCCCTTTATCTTATTTGTTTGGCTCTCTATAAATACTAAAGAAAAGACATGATGAATCAATGAGTGATTCAGATTTTGCCTTCAGTCTTTATTATCAGGCATTTATCTACTTTTTGTCTCTAGAGTTTTCTATCCTGCAGTAAATTTATTGTAGTGCTTCTGAGTGATTTTTTTTCTTCCTTCCTCTTCCTTTTCCTCCCTCCCCCCAATATTCTATTGATTTTCTCATTTTTACAAATAAGCGTAGCAATAAATAAAATTACAAAAGCTCAGGACAGAATCATAGCTGAATAAATACACTCATCAAGAATAAAAAATTGTTAGCTAGACTGGGGAAGTTACAGCTTCCTCACATAGACTCTTTATTATGAAGCGAAAATGCAATTAGTAAAGCAGAAGAATCTCAGAGTCAGGTTTGTATTTCCCATTTTGCTACTGATACACTGTGGTCACAGGTGGTGTATTTTAAAGTAATTGGGCAATATTACCTGAGATGGTGGTAGAATAGAGAGTTTTGAACTCCACTAGCACCACTGGCTGACAAAGATGTCATTGCATCACCCTTCTGTCACCATCACAGCTCCATGCAAGACCAGTGTAATAAGTAGCCATTTCTCAGGCTGGCTGAGGGATATATAAATAGAATGTCAGCAAGCTAACTTTTAACTTCTTGGATTGAAAAGCCCAGTTATACAGCACATACAGAAATGGTGGATCAATATTCCTCTGAATATTCAGCAGGCTTTAGGATGCTACATTCTTGTTCCAAAGCATTATGTAGTTATTTTGTGACCTTAAGCATTTATAAAATCACAGCATTCTGCTTAGATGTGATGGCAGGACTATTTCACAGGGCATGAGATGACCCGGCTTAGTGCTTTCTACTATTAAGTTTCTGCTTTCTACAGATGTATTTATATTAGTTCAAATAGTCAACTAATACTTGAAAAAAAAAAAAAAAAAAAACAGGACACCAACCAAGTGCTTGGATCCGTTTCATAGGCAGTTAAGGTACTGCATGTTTTGAACATCATTATATGCGTCAAAATTCTTAAAGATTTATCCTTTCTGAAAACAAAAAAAAATATGTCACTTCACTAAGTCCGAAAACTAGTTATGGCAATTATATTCAAGCAGAATATCTAATACCTCCCCTGTTCTTTTAGGGCATAAAGACTCTTTCTAAACAGGGTAAGAAAATATGATTTAAAAGTGCTAATAGGGCACTTTTAAGCCATATACAGCACATCTCTGCTGTCTCAGACGTACATTGTCTATGACACGACCCAGTCTGACGTTCAGGGCCACGGCAGCACAGCCAGAAGCCCTGACTCGCACCCGAAGGACAGAGGTGTCGGCACCATCGGTGGCGCGTGCCGAGGGCGGCTCCCCTGGGGTCCTGCGGCTGGCTGGGGACAGGGACAGGGGTACCGCTCCCCGGGGAGCCCCGGGAGGGCCCCGCTTCAGCACCTCGGCCAGCTCCGC
>NW_008597774.1:34384-40810 GCF_000691845.1 Merops nubicus | reverse complement strand
CCCAGATGCAGGACCTTGCATCTGAAACATGAAAGCTGAATAACCATAACAGTGGTTATTACGGTCATATAATTTTCATTTTATTCATCATCAATACATTACACTTCTGGATATTGGGTATTATTTGATAATAAAATTCTTCTCTAAGTTGCAGTTACCTAAGTAAACTTAGAGTGAAGCTTTGATTTATTACATGCCAGTATGGTCCTAAGCAGACAGTGTGTTGATACACTGAGCAGTGTTAGGTCAAGAAATTTACTCAAGGTATGAAAGTCTTTTTAGTGACTGCAATTATGATTTGCTGTGAGGTGCTAATAACATTCATGAAGTGTCACCCTGAAAATACTGTTGTCGCATACATAAAAAGAGAGTCTAGAGAAAGCTAGGATATAAAAATTAAATGTAGCCTTTATAAGATTTGAGGAGGTGGAGGGATGAAGAACAAATGCAAGACCAGTAGGGTAAAACGATAGGAGTTTGTTTCATACTCAACTTTTAGCTTTACCAGGGTATATTCTCATATAATAGGGTAATTCCATTTAAACTGAAAGACTATAGTAGTAATTACAAAAGTAACCACTTAATTAGATTTCCTTCAGGATTTTTATTATACTTAGTTTTTATTTTCTAAATAGATTTTTCCATTAAATGCAGTTTATTAGACATATTAGACATACAAATATTCATGAAGGTCAGGTTGAAAGTAACCCCATAAAAAGAATTTAGAATAAATAAACTTGAAGGGCTACTATCTGGAGTTCTTACATAATAGGAGAGTCTTACAGTAGAAATGTCAGTTGGCTCTGTGTGTCATAGGCTTTTTATGTACTTGTATGGGGAACATGTCTGAGTTGTGAATATATACAAGTGTGTTTGAAGTTTCTACTCTGGCTAACCTATCTGATAGCTGGACATGTATAAATGCAGAACAGAAGTTATGGACGGAAGAAAAGGAAGTGAAACGAGTTAAAAATTGTAGGCCTATTTATGCAACTTGTTTTTCTCTCTATCCCCCCTCATATTCAAGCATATAATTTTCTTTTTTAAATGATATTTTTAATTTGCTTGCTTATATTCAGTTTGTCAGGTATTATATATTTGGCTCTGAAGTATATGGATTTTCAGTGGCTAGTTACAAAACATAATCTGGTTACTAAAGTAGTTAAGTATTCTTAGTCCTTTAGTTTGATTACAACCAACACATGCATCTTCCAACTCTTGTCCTTAATCTGTGCTTTTTTTAAGCATACAGAATCATATTGAGAATTGAATGAAAGTAAGTAATTTGTCTTGTCTCTCTACTGTGGTTTAAAACACTATGCATATAAATAATAGCTACAAATCACAATCTCTTCTTCCAGCCTCCTGTAGTTTGTACTGACTTGCATAGACTTCTGAAATTTATACCAGCCTGTGAATCACTATGAGATTCTATCCAGAGCCTTCTGAAGATTCAGAGGAATTTCAATGAGGAAACCAACTCTTCTTTCCTCAGCAGTTTAGGACCTGGGATAGTTCTGAATAGTTTTTGATGAGAGAGTTTTTTTTTTCTCAGCAAAACTGCATTTAGTTTTCAGGAATTTAATAATAGCTCTGAAATGAGAAACCTCAGCTACAGTTTTCTTTCAGATTTGTCTTTTCATGTTTGCAGGTTCCATTTCACTCATAGGAAGAATCAAAACATTCTCTATTAAGTTGTAGGTTTTCCGATAGATATGTATATGCTATCTGATCTAAGATTTTTGTTATGAATATGTCTTCATGCAGCAGTGGCCCTCAAAAAGTAGTGAAAAGATAGTCATTAAAGTGCTAAACAAAGAAAGAAAGAGGTTTGTGTCAGCTGTAGTGGTATTAAAGATACTGTCTGTAAAATAAATTAGCAAAACAAACAGTAGACGGAAGATCCATAAAGATAATGAGTTTTAAACTGCACTTTGAAAAGCTACTCATAGCTAGGAAAAAATAGAAATTTCTATTCCATCTTTAACCTTTGCTCTGGCTTCCAGATAAGCTCATATGTAATGATAATAATGAGGTATATTAAGCTTTAAAAATTTTGTGTAGTTGCACTCTGTTTTTGAATAGTAGTATACTGAAAGATTTGGCATGTTTTTGAATTATTCTATAAGGCCTGAGACATATAGTCGTAAGATTTAATTATATATTTTAACTCATGTAGTAATTGTTAACCCCTTAATATATATAGTTTTAAGAAGTGTATGTTTGCAGTTCAAAGTATTTTATTAGTTTGAAAGAGATTCCTCATAGCACTCACTTAAGAGACTATATTTCTGCTGCAGGTATACATGCAGGTGAAACCTCCCTGTGGCATTGGACTCAGCGATGCCATAGTTGTAGGTTTTGTTCCGTTGTTCATGACTATTTGAATTTGTTGTCCCATTTGGTACATTTGGAAAAGGATTTCCATTTGGAAGAGCAACTATACCAAAGGCAGTGTTGCTCTGTGGAGTTGAGTCATGGGGCTGAGAGTTCAAACCTCTTCATATTTACGGTTTCTCCAGTTTGCTGTATCATACTAAGTTTTTTTTAAAATCAGCTGAACAAAGACACTATCACATTATCATGGCAGAAGACACAGAGTTAGAGAACTCATAGTTTGTATGTCCTATTACCACTTAGAAGATGTGGCGAATGTGCAGAGATGTTAGCACAGACAGGTCTGATGCATATGTATAAGCAAAATCTTAAGTACTGAGGGAAACTTATTATGAAAATTCACATTTTCTTAGGCCTTTGGGCAGGAATGTCAGATATAGTAGACTTTCACTTAGAGAGCTAGTTTCTGCTAAAGGCACACTGGAGATACATGCTTGACCACTGTATTGGGTGTATTTTCATAGGTTGATATGTATTATTAAGGTGATGGATTCTAAATGTCGGGTATCAGGAGGGTCGAACTGGTAAGAACTGATGTTATTTGTGGGTTTGTATTTTAGGACATCAGTGTTTTGGGTTGTATGAGCAATGCAATAGTGTCTCACAGAGATCACACTGTCAGATCCATTAACTGTTAAGAAGTGCTTGGATATTGCAAGGCTTGGGGCTTTATCATTACAGGACTTTTTATTTACTTCTCCTGTGATCCTATTAAAAAGTTTTAAAACTAGAGTGTTATATCCCTTTTTCAAACTGAGTGACTGCTTTCACTATGCATGACAGTTTTGACTTAACTGTGCTATTTCAGAAGACTACACTGCAGTACTGTTGTCAGCTGTGAAGCAAATGACTCAGCTGTCCTGGAGTCTAAACTCTGGTGTCCCCCTAGAATAACTCCAGGCTTTACTGACAGAGTCACTTCCAGGAGCTCTGGGCGATGCTGTGTATGTTTGCAAGTAAACGTGTGTCCAGGGCTATTAGTGGCATACCCTTCAGGAACAACTTTCTGACTAATAATCCTCACTGTGAAATAAAATGCTTTTTACTATACTTGCATAAATTAAAATTAAAAAAATATTTTTGTGAATGAAGGCAACATACATTGAAACAGTAATCTGATTAGGAATATCACCTGCCATGTTTCAGAACACATGGTGTTACTATTACTGCACTCGTTGTACATCTCTATGCATTATTCTACTGATAATTCAGACAGTCTGGACTAAGGATCTAAAGCATAACTGGTCACGATGGAACATGAAAGGTATAAAGAGCTTGTGATGCTCACTGAAAAGCATCTGAATGTCTGTTTCACATACCGGGCAAACTGTTTAATTGTACTAGGTGTCAGTTCTTTTTATGCTAATTGGTATTATATTGCTCTTTTTGTTCATTTTGTTTTCTATGGAGTCTCAGAACTCTGGAGTAGTGTCCATTTGTATGCATCAAGAATGATTAATACCATGATCTGTTATCTTGTTGCTTGTGTAACTTCAGTGCTAGAGAATGTTGTGCTCCTGTCTTTTATGAGAGAGAGACTCAATAGAGTTCCTGTCTGGGGAAAGCAGGATTGTCTTTCCACATATGTTTCTTGGTCTCCAGACACCTGCCAATTCCATACTCTTAGAAATTAGTGAGCAAGAAGTATTAGGGAGGTCAGTGAAACCCAGCAGTATCCCATGCTCTTCCTGGGTTAGAGTTGGAACTTGGAGAAAGTGGAACTACCAGAACATGAGAGATTGCTCTTAGGGCAACTACTCAAAGGTTGGTAGCATGTAGTGAATGAGAGAAGAAAACACAGATTTAGTTGTATAGCAGTTTTATAAAGCTAAGTAAACAACCCTGTAATCTGTAAATACCTGCTTGCTACATGAAGCAGGGCTTCTACATAAAACATATATGTATATAATATATATAATAATTATGTAAATAAAGATTACATTCTAATAATGGATATACAAGAGGTTATAAGTTGTGCAGTCTGACTGACTTGTGGGAATAGCTTGCTTTTGAGTTTCAAGAGACAAAAATAAATAGAGAATTTAAACTTGCACGTTTATTCCTCTAAAGCTGTAACTCTGTATCTGAGCTCAGAGGGAACTTCCAAACTGCAGTGCTGTGAAATTGTTTTGCTAGTGTGTAGTATGTTTCTCATGTAGGCAAAAATCAGTAGCTGTTCCTACAATGAATAACTTTCGTGAATGACTTTTCCTACACTGCTCACAGGAGTGGTCCTTTAAACTGTTACTGCATTGCAGTAAGCCCCACCAATGTCATTTGAATATTCAGCAAAACTGAAATTTTCACATAATTTCTAGATTTGTATTTTCTTCCTACTTTTCTTTTTTTTTATGATTTGTGATCTTTTATGACTTAGTGTCCTGGTTCCGTGTAAAAAGGGGTTCAGGGCAGAACCCACACAGAACAGAACTGTGTGCTCCCCTCCCCCCCCAGCGAGAGAGAGAGAGAGACTTTGAAAACCGATGGGGAGGTAAATAAAATAAAGTATATTGTTTAACAGGGAACAGAAAACGAAAAAGGGAGGTAAAAAATATATACAAAGATGGGAGGAAAATAAAGAAGTAAAAATATACAAAACCCTCAGAATAGTTCCAAGGTCCCACGGAGCGAAGCACGCCCGGACCCGCAGCCACAGGGCAGGAGCAGGGGCTGGGACCCCCCCCGGCGTCCACCCACTCCCTGCCTCTTTCCACAGTGTGTGTGGGAAGGGGAGGGAATACACGGTTCACCCCGACCCAGGGCCCTCCCAGGTGCTGGAAGGTCACACCCCCACTCCAAGCCTCAAACCACAACACTTAGTTATGGTATCTTGACCTGTGATGATCACACTCTCATAATTTTTTTCTATGCAGGTCACTGAAGTGTTTGAAAGTCTTCATATCCTCTTGTATATTCTTCATTTTTTGACGGAAATTGAAATAATCTATCACCAGACACCAGAATATACCTAGTATATAAAGATAGCATTGATGATATGCTTTTTTTTTTTTTTAATGCATATATGTATACATACAGAAGCACACATACTGCAGAAGGACAGACTTGTTTCATAAATGTCTCAAGGGGGACTATGGATTGTTTGTCTGTGGGCTTCCAGATCACAATTTTCAGTGGTCTTTGAGAGCCTCAATAGTGATGTTTGTAACACATCCAAGAGCTTCTGTTCAGCATATAAAGAAGGTGAGTTTATTAGTCTGATGCTAAAATTCTGAGACATTTGGAGCTGAATGAGTAACCTAGGCACCTTATTGCTAGAGTATTTTTGGTATATAGGAAACAGCAGTTTTGACATTAATGAGTAATACTCTCAGACAAATAAGGTCAGTTTTGCATTTAAAAATACAGCATGAATTGTTGAAGACATTGTAAAGAAACTAAATGGTTCAACACTAAAAGAAATGCTGAGCCTTGCGGGATGTTTCTGGAAACTGAATGATTCCATAGCACATCCATGTAGTATGTAGGTCTCATGAGTTATGAATTACATGGTACAAGCAGAAAATTGGATTGTTACACCACACCATGATTTTTGCCATGTACTATTTTAGACCGAAACAGCAAACCAGTTGTTTCCTGCTCATTTTTATTTCTGGGTTTCGTTATTGGTTGCATCATTGGTATTGTATTCTTGACAGGGATGTAGTAAACTTTTAAACAACTGTATGCTTTACCTTTAAAAAACAGAAGTGTACAGATATAGTATAATTTCACTTTGTAATATCTAGAATATGAGTTGGTTGAATGTGGTGTGGTAAATTACATGGCATAGTTGGTTTTGCGGAAGAAAGACAGGAGGCTGATTCTGTTGAGGTCTAAAGGACAGGCAAACCCGACACCTCCGTGATAGAAAGAAACTTTCTTAGCTTGTAGAGAAGCAGCCTTTTTCACTCTTTTAGCAATCTGAGGTTGATCAGAGCTGCTACAGCAGATCAGTGCCCGTTTGAAATCTGTAACATGCTAGAACAGTCTAATTTTGTGTCAGTAAAAGTCATTAATACATCAAAGGAA
>NW_008597774.1:0-34353 GCF_000691845.1 Merops nubicus | reverse complement strand
ATTCCTGCTTTGGAAAATTGGGCATTAAAAGCCTTAAATTGTTAATAAGATTTTTCTCTCATTAAGGGGCAGCCTGAGAAATGCTCCTACCAAGGTCAAATACCCTGTGAACAAGATTGCCAATACTGAGACAAATCCACCAGCAGAAGAGGCTTCTGTTTACTTCTTTGCATATGTGCCAGTTCTCTGCCTCTGTGGAAAGGGGATAATTATAATGATGACAGGGGAACAGGATAGGATTCCTGTGAAGGCAAAGATGAGTGTAATAAATAGCATGTTCACACTGACTCCAACTGTATTACTGAAAGATGTTTGATTTACTTTTTGTCATGTTGGGGTCGTACAATGAATGTGGTTTGCAGATGTGGCAACTGTTCTGTGACAAATGCTCAGATGAGAGACACTTGATTTTATTTCCTGCTGGCTTAACTTTGTTATAATTTTCTTGATAGATAAGTGAATTTTAGTAATTTTAAATTGGACTTTGACAAATGTCATTCAATGTATATAATTCCTGGATTTATTAGATTGATCTTATCCCTTAGACAAAGAGTACATAAAGTTAAAAAGAGAGATTTAGAATAAGGTATGTTATTTGAGAATAAGTCCTCTGAAGACAAGGAGTAGCAGTATTCTGCTAGGGAGATGGAAAGGCTTGGAATATCCTTTAAATAGATAGCTTACTAAATATTTACCAAACATTTGCTTTCCAGAGCTTTTCCTCGTGTGAATGAATCTGTCAGATCTTATTCTGTGTTATAGAAAGTACCTGAAGAATTTCAGTCAAGTCTGTCTGCAACTTACGTTGTGTGAAGTTCCAACTTTCTTCTTTATAAAACTAACAAATCACCAAGATTATTTATTTTCTAAATTTTGAAGAGGTAGCAGTAAATTTGAATTCTATAAATGAAATGTAGACATTAGGTAAAGACTAGATGATGGTGAGTTTTCTGTTGTTACAAAGCATTGGTTCTCTGAACTTTGTCCTTTAAAATGCTTGAGAAATTAAGAAAAAAAAATCCTGGGCTCTGAAGTATTCTGTTTGCTTGCTTCCCATAATTTCAAATTATGAAAATGCAAATTATGAAATAGCAAATTTCAGAAAAAAAATTAAAGTCGCTTTACCTATGAAGTGAGTTGCAGAGTATTCGGGGAAAAAAAGCATCACAGATTCACCTCATGTAAATAAGAGGTGGCTGAAGGTAGAAACTTCAATTTTGACTTTTTAGAACTTCTCTCAGGAAAAATCCTTTTGCATACTAAGAAGATAAAGTATAGCAATTGGAAAGCAATATCAAGAAAGTACCAGCTTTCTTGAAAAACAAAAATTCTTCTAACATCAAAGTTAAGGAATAAAGCATTGCAAAAGTCTGTTAGTGTTGATTGGTTTAATGTGTTTGCCATAATTTTGAACATTCTACAAAAAAGTTAATGGTTATCTTTTTAAGTATACCCACATTTTTGTTATAAATATATAATTATATTTCACTTATAAACAAATTACAGTTTCTATAGTCATCCTGATTTTTGGTATTCCTCAATCAGTGCTTAATTTTTCATCTGTGATATGCTAATATTATGTGTATGTATTCATTTATATATCTCCCTGCATGGTTATACTAAAACCAAAGTTGAAATCATCAATAAATTAGCTCACTTCTTATGCTACTCCTATAATTTCTCAATAATTAGACTTATGTTAGAACTATATATTTCATACAACGTATACTCTAGACTTATGGAATTGCTTCTTTTTCCTCTTGCATTCTCCTTGACACCTGTATGCAAGAAGTAAGTACAAGCCAATGATAATCTGTTGGTTTTTCCAACACAAAATAAGCCCTGATATTGCACAAATACTCAGGAATATGTAATACCTTACTGCTTTAATATTTTATTATTTTCAATCCAGTTGAGTGAAACACTTAAATTCTTATTTACTGTAATTTTAAGAACAATAATAGTGATTCAGACTAAAGCAGATCTCAGAATGTTGCTTCTTCTGTGGGAATAGAAGCTGTTTGCAAGCTAGAATATTTTTGTTAAACATGTAATCCACTAAAAGTTTTCTCAGTAAATTACAGTAATTTTTCTCTTTAATCTCAGTTTTTTCTTATAAAAATAGAAAATACAGACAGGTTTGTGTTAAGCTGCTCATGGTTCAGTTATGAACTTGGAATGGTATTAGTTGCTTGAACCCTTCTACCTCTGCAGTACAGTATAATACAAGTCCTGATTTTGCCACTAATCACTGAGCAATTGACAGTAATGCATTCAGCAAAAACTCTGGTTACACATTTCTTATACTCACCCTCCTCATCCAAAACAAATGTTTTATGTGCAGCTCTGTGCTGTTTGGAAGTCTTTGAGTTAACCCTTTTTGTCTTATAAAATGTCCATAATGTTTTGTGAGCTTTCTAAAGGCAGTGAAGTTTGAGAAGCATGTCTTCCAATTAAAAGATAATGGCCATGAGTTCTGTGATAATCAAGTTTTGTGTCCAAATTAGTTCTCTAGTGCCATGCTGATCTGTTAGAAAGCACCATTTCCCACATGGATAGGACTTTATCTGCATGATAGAAGTGTCATTCTTCCCAAGGACAGTTTTCGATCCTACCTTCAAAAGCTCTGCTGGCCTTAGACTATTGGGAGTCAAGAATATTTCAGCTAAGATAGTGAAAATTTATTGAAAATGTGTATTTGAGTAAATTAGAATGTGCCTCTTTCAAATGTAAATTTTGAAGCAGTGCAGACAAACTGTAGTTTGTTAAAATTAATCAAATGTCTTTTTGAAACATGAAATACATCACATTATTTCTATTACAACAATATGTATCTATGCATATATTTTAGCTATGTATTGTAGATATTTTGTGATGAAAGTTTGTAAATCGGAGCATGAATTACTGAATCCACTGTAGTTGTGTGTTACTATTAACATCAGTAATAAATGACCAGCTCTTTTTGAAATGGCTGGGATTATAAGATACTACATCCTTTTAGTAATGAGCTGTTCTTTACCTTGACATTTCTCATGTCTTAAATGCTTTTAATCACATACCGCTTATATTACATTGATTACCTGAAAGACTGTTGAAGCTTTAATGATCCCTGTTTTGTCAGTGTAAGAACTTAGCTGTACCCATCATATGATGTTATTCAGTGTGACAGTTACTCATCTTATACTTCAGGGAAGATATCAAAGCTAATATCTAGTTTGTAGTGTAAGTATTCTTTCATGATTACCAGTTAGGAGGATTTGGGACTGCCATCACCCCAGTGGCTCCACTATATTCTGCTTTTCTAAAGGTTTTGTATTTCCATTTGTTAGTCTTTCTACTCTTCAATCGTTGTTGCTAGAACAATAAATGTGAATATTTCTTGGTTCTCAGCCTTACCTCTATACTACAAATAACAAAATCTAAAATATAGCAGCATACATACATAGCAGAGAAATTGTCCTCTGATATTTTTTATCTGAAAGGAAATGCAAGAGAAGATTGTCATGTCTGCATATTTATTGGACGTTTATGTGATATGATGTATGGTTATGCTACTGGATAGTGCTCAGCTCTTCTTGCAATAACTTGAAAGCCAGGAAAGTGACTGCTAGATTGACAGGATGAAAGTAGTAATAATAAAAGAGAGGAAAAGAAGACAACATGCATTTACAGTTGAGATGTTTAAAACTTGCTTGTACTTCCTCCAGGTCATACAGATATGGAGGGAATGAGACTGACCTGACAATTGCAGATTTTTTTTTATCAATTACTACTAAGCCTTCGGTGGAACACTTCCAGACCCTCGTGACTTAATCCTCATTTGTGACATTTTTCTGCTTCTCAAAGAGATACAGTGAAAACATATTATTATTTCTATATATATAAACAGTGGTAAATATGCCTATATAAATATGCCTTCATGAACAAATAAGACCGAATTTCTTCCTTCATATCTACCCTATATGGTTAAAGTGTGCAAATAGATACTAATACTCAGAGTCATTACTAACAACATTTGAAAGCTTCTCAGTTAGCTTAGCTGGAACTGTATGTTTCAGTAAGCAGAAGTGGCAAGAGTGAAGAATGTAGGCCTATGTCTTTTATAAGGAATTTTTTGTATTGTTTTCCTGCTGTTATCATGTCTTGGTCAGTTCTACTGGACTGATAAATATGTGCAGAAATATGGAAGAGGCACAAGCACTTCTGCTCTCAACTCCTGTGATTTGTGAATTTGATCAGAGTATGTCTGACTAACCATTTGGCTAAAATGGCAGCCCTATCACAACCATTTCAGCTGTTATCACTGTCAGTCCCAGTGAAACTGAATGAGTGCAATTATGAGATATTTTTAGGAAACGTACTCTATATAGTCAGGACTTCTAAGGGCACTAAATTCTAGGACATAGGGAAGGATGTGCAAGAACAATGCTTTCCACTTCAGATTACATGTTTCGATGTCTGATTAGAGAGTTTCAGTGGCTTCAGTGCTGACATCTGCTTTATGTCATAGCAGGGGAATAGTACGGATTTTCATCCACTTTTTTTTACAGATTTACTCTTTATTTTAATGGTATTTACACTTCACAGAACTAAAGCAAGAAAAATTTTACATCACCTTGCGTGCCTCATATTGCAGACCGGTTATGTGTCTGGAGCAGAGTTACAGACAATGGTTGCAAACTAGGTTGCAAACAAATTTTGCCTAAGGCGTGAACCATAAGATAAAGTAATAATCATCTCTGTAATAGACAACATTTCTCCACTGCTCTTTTAAAATAAAAAATAAAGTAGGTCACAGAAATTTAGGATATTTAAGTGTATGTACAGTAGTGTATTGTTTGCCAGCACCTAATTTACAGTTACAGAGCTGCATGAATATTGAAATTATTCAGCTTCCCATTATAAATGTATGTGGCAGTTTGGTTGTTGATCAGTTTATGAAGTTAATGCAAATGAAACTGTCTTCCTGTCAGCATTTGAAATATATAATGCAGTCATGTTGTATATTCAGGGACAGGCCATTGACAGTCAATTAACAAGTTTGATTGGTATGTCAACTCATTCTTTTGAATTGTTAATAGTATGTTAATAGCATTCATTTCTTTGTGCAGTCCCATTTGCAGCTTCACAGTTACAGCTATTTTTTATGATTCTGAGTAACCTAAAATAGTGCCTTAATAATAGATTATTAAACACCTGTCTGGTGTAGCTTAGGGAGGTTTTTCTAGACTGGGAGTTTGCAGTGGATCCCTTTGATATTCAAATCAACAAATGATAGCCTTTTTATTCAAAACGTAAGTTCTTTTGATGGTTAGCTTGTTAAGAAATATTCAGCTCCAGTCTGACCTGATCTGGTTTCCCATGGAAAAGATCTGATGCTGTTTGAAGGTTCATAAATGGAATGCCAATGACAATTTGTTGTTGACGTTTTGCTGCCTCAGCCTTCAGATGCTGCTGGTTGATGTGCCGCTTTAGCTTCACCAAATAATGCTTGCAGGTAAATGATCTTCTGATTGATCAGATAGTTTCAAAGCAAAGAGTTCCCTTCTGTGGTCTGTAGTCATGATTTTTAGGCTTGGAGGGGTACTTTAAAAGGTGCATCAAAGTTGACAGATGAATCTCAAGGCAGGGAATGATGGGAGACAGCAGAATTATGGGAATATTTTTTAGAGAATAACATATTAGTGAGAGTTCTGAAGACCTTCAAAGGTCTATCAAACCAGCTCCCTATAGCAGATTTATTCCACCTTTAAAAAAAATTAAAATTGGGTACACTGGTTAACTCTCAATTTCCTGTGCTGGGAGCTGATTTATTGTTCTCTGATGGTGTTTCAGAGGGCTTATTTCATCTGAAAGTCACCATTTTCTTGTTCTGCATCCAGAGCCTTGTCCTGCAAGGTACAATTCTGTTTCTACTAAATTTTGCAAAATCAAAGCCTTATATCACCTTACAAGGTTAAGGTGTGCAATGAATGACATCCCTTTACATAAACGTCCGTGACAGCATGAGTTAGCATTGCAAACAACAAATAAAATATCAGTTGGAATTACTCTGTTTCTCCACCTTTCTTCATGTTGCATGCATTGTTCTTTCGTACCCTTCTTAATTCCCCATTTGTGCCCTTCCTCATTCTAACAGTGCTATTATTCTGAGGAATCAGACTAGCTATTAGAAGTTCAAAAGATACATCACAGAAATAGCTCATTTCTCTTTGGTTTGAGCATTTAATTATTCACTATCAGCATGTGATATTCTTCTGCAAAAACATGTAATTGTTTTTTGTTGAAGAGCTATAAGATTTAACCCCTGAGGTTCAGAGTTAAATGCTGTGAACAGTTATATTGCCAAATGCAGGCTCTGGGATCGCACATTGAAAGATGCCCTGTGTTAACTATACTTCACAACAAATCATTCTTGCTTACTTGAATTTAGACCAAACTTTTGTAACAACAAAAAACTATCTTTCACAAAACCCTAAACCATTACTTAAAACATCACTTGCTAGATGAACAGTCAAGTCATGCAACTTTAATCTTGCATGTCATGTAAATAGAATTTAAAATTTATACGAGGCAGTTTCCATTATTGGGAGTTTTGGCATTTTTGCATACTTTTCAAATACTCTGCACTTTTTAGCTGATAATTCTAGCTGTTTCATTTGGGCTGAACAAGCAAAATATCAGACATTTCTATTGTCATACAAGGTCATATTTTCAGTGAAGTACCTATAATTTTCCTAAGTGCAAAAAGCAAAATTAGATATTTAAACAGTTCTCAGCATAATTTGTAAACTTTAACGCAGCCTCTGCTTTTGAACAGCCACTCTGTGGATTATTTATAAAATTCACATACAAAGTTCAAAAATTTGCTGATAGTAATGTCATTGATACTGTTTCTCATTCATCATTTCTGTGCTTAGGTACATTTTAACCGTTTTACTTCAAAGATAACTTCCTGATCACATCATATGTTCACATTAGGCTTCCATAAGTATTTTTATTTTCTTTTAAGAAGTGCAGTTATATCAGCCTTCCCCACATGATTTTCATTTTACTGTTTCACTTTTTTGAACTAGCCAAAGTATTTCACAAAATTGTGTTCATGCAGCATCATCAGTCTAAATTTTGTGCAGTGTAAGGCTTATTCTGTATTAAGTATCTTTCATATAGCCAAATGCAAAGTATTTCAAAAAGCTAGAATGTAACAATTGCTATCTCACAGAAGTTTGGAATACTTGGAATTTCATTAGTTTGTTTCTTTTTGGGTAATTGGATTTTCAAGGTAGAAATCATAATCGGGAATATTTCAGTTTTGATTTAATATTCATTGTGAAGCTTTTTCAGGTCCCCGCTAATACTTTTTGTCATAGATAAGGATCTTTCCATCTTGTATTAACTTCTAGCATACTGATTAAAACCCTCATCAAGAAACAGAACAGAGTCTTGGTCCAGGAACATGAATTCATTTAAACAAATCAGATGTTCCAGTAGAAGGCACTGACAGATGTGCTTCCTGCACTGCCCATTGCCATAATAGTACTGCCATTACCAGGAAAAAACAAAATACCAAAGAAGGGATTTGAACCTGGATCTTGGCAATATCACAGTTGATTAACCTAATTGTTGGATTATTGTTTACTGCATTCTGCCCCTCCCATCCTCTTACTTACCTCCTTTTAATTGCAATGCTTTGCTTTGTACCCACTTTTATATCAGAGAGCTTGACTCTGCAAGTAGTTTTTACTAGCCAAATGCTACTAGCTTTATTAATAATGGAAACAAAAAAGGCTGAGCACTGGTACATTGCAAGCACTGGTTCTTGACCTTACTTTGTAAGGTAAGATGGATAGAAACGTGATCGCAGCTTGGCTGGGAGAACACAAGATATTTATTTTATTAATAACCTATCAATTAGTAATATACTGTCAATATACTGCAAATTCCATTTCCAAACTTTTATCCTTTTAAACAATCTGGAGAATTCTGTGAAAAATTAGGAAACTGTACAATGCAAGATTCTAACTGCATACTCAAATGAATATGTATTACAGCACAGAATATAATTCTAATACAGTCCAATTATCTGAAAGTAGCCAGTGACATTCATGAAGAGCATATTTTGAGTAAGAATATTGGGCTATGTGATGTCTGGGAACAAAATATTTTCTGTAAGAATAAAATGTCATGGTGTTAATGTGTTTCATACACTGTGAATTACTGTTGTGTGATGAACAGCTTTCACCTTTCAATGCAGAGTATTTTCTCTGCCTAGCTGTCCCTCTTCTGTTTATAATCACACTAACCCGTTTGACAGTTGGCATAAGTAAGAACTGTAAAGACAGGTAGGACTGGAAAAAGCACCAACTCACTCTTCATAGGCTTTTATGACTGCAGTCTTAATTCTCCTTAGATGCTATATTCCAGAACAGCGGTACAGCCTTAAACAGTAGCACCCCAATTTTTAGTAGAAACTTCAACCTAAAAATTTCTACTGTGCCTGCTTGGACTCTTTTGTCACTGCAGTTTAACCAATGATTTAGTTTAGTGTAAGTGGACATTCTCAGTGGAAACGTGAGTTAATGTGGAAAGGTTACTATGAGTTGTCTTTCTAAGTATATTGTATATTTAGGAAAAAAAGTAGAGACAAAGTCTGCAATACAAACACATGTAGGTAGATGAGGATATCACATCTCTTCATCTTTATCTTCCTTTAGATATTGTGTGTGGATGCACTTACCTTACAACCTCTCTTTCTTATATATGCTCTCCAGTCCCCTAGAACGGTAAGCATAGAGAAAAATGTAGAAATCAAGGAAGGAGGAATGTCATATGAACATGCTAACTATATTTTTTTAATTTTATTTTTTTTTAATACAGAACAGACAAAGAAAGAATGCTGATATAGTATAAAGCTGAAATATGGAAATCATACCTTTCCTAAAGGGTATGGTACCAATTTCTGATATTTTAAAGAAATTCACTCTTCATTAGCTGAGGTTTGGTGTTACTTATCCTGAAACAAGTATTTGGTAGATGTGATGAATTAGACCTGTTTCATGAGAACATAAACTATATCTTCTTTTGCCTATACTGAACTTGCTTCTACTGAAGAGCAGTTATTATTTAATATAAACTGTTCAGTACTTCTGCAGTCAAGTTTTTTTCCCTTGTTATGGATATCTGTATTTCAAAATACTTGACTGGCATGAGTTTTCAGTTCTTCTAAGTCTCATTTTCTTATTTCCTGCTTTTATTTCAAACCAATCTGTGTTCATTTTTGTTATTTCTATTGGTGAACATTCTAAATTAGTATCCTCTGTGGGTTTCATTACCATGCTGTTAATCCCTTCTTCCATTGACATAATGAAGATGTTAAACAAAACCAGGCCTAATACCAATCCCTGTGGCACCCCACTTCAGTACGCTGGCATTTTCATTACTCTCTTCTTACAGACTAGCAGCTAGTTAAGAGCATTTATAATTAGCAGAGTTAAAAGTAATTTCCAAATATGCTATATCAGATATTTTAAGAGTCTAGATTAATTACAACCATTATCCTCCCTTATCTATGCATATATAATTAACTAAAAAACACAATCAAATATGGTGGACATACTATGCATTTTCTAAAAATTATTCATTTCTAAAACAGTATCCATTGCTCAATAGTCTGTGTCCACATTGAGTCATTTACATCACTTTACACTTTTAGATACTCATCTTTTCCACCTTGTTTTTCTGGCCTCTGGATATGACTTGACTTTTTTTGGTAGACGTTGATTTGATTAAGTCTCTCATTCCCCATCTCAATGCAAACTGCTATGGACTAGACTATTCTTACTTCTTTTCTTTTGTTTGTTTTGTTTGGCATCTTTATTCAAAGTGATATGAATAAGAAATTAGTAAATGATAACCAGTATGGAGATTTTACTCCATCTTTTAGATAAGGTATGCTCATAAAGCTGAGTGTTCTGCAGTTTTTCACAGCTGGCAGATTTTGCTAAGGTGGTTGTTTGAGAACTTGTGATTTTTTTCAAAAGCTTCAGAAGAAATGGTAGGCTTTGTAAAAGGTGAAAGATTAATAATCATGAAGACTAGAATTCCACAGTCCCAAGGAAGAAATGCATCAAAGATTAATACGCTTGTTAGCTTGCTTATTTTCAAGCAGGGAGGCTGCTCTTTTTCTATTTAGGAAAAAAAAATCCTTTAGGATGTGGAGAACAGTTCAGCTTCTATGGCAGTTAAGTCTTCTTTGAACTGTCTACTGTAATTTTCCATAAAGGAACAATGTGCCCATACAGGGCATTGGCCAAAATATGCACAGTATGTAAAGAATATTTTACCGCCATTTTCCTTGTTTCCTCTCTGTGTATGAGAGATTCCAAGTGGACCAAAACTAGGGTCCTGTAGAGGACTTCAGACTAGCTGTCATGCCCATGTGGATATATTGGATGGCAAGCCTTTTTCACCCACTCTATTGGAACCTTTCCTGGATGTTTAAAACTACAGATGCTGACTTCAAAAGCTAGGCTTATTTTTGGTTTGTGTTTCCTACTCCCTTGGAATGTGAATGACAGCTTTTGGGATGTTGGGGTTTTTTTTGTGAAAATTTCAGTTTCTGAATCTTTGTCTTCTGTAAACCAGAAGTATGTGGCTTTTACTTCCATCATTTGTAGAGCAGAATAAAATTGATTTGGCATTGATCACGGTTTAAATATAACCAACACAGTGCCAAAAATATGTACATAAATATTACAGTTTTCTGTGATAGTGATAGAACAGTTTTTAAAAAATGGTTTTCAAGCTGAAACTTTTATTTTAATCTTCTCTTAAGCTTTCTGACCTGATCATCCCTCTCAAATCCGTGCTTACAGCATTTTGTTAAACTTCAAGGTACTACAGACCTTCGGGAATCTATTAGATGAGATTGCCTGCTTTAAAACCAGCACAGCATAAAGGCTCAATTTGAATGATTTGATTTTTAGAGGATTACAGAAGTGTTTATAGTTGGGTAGCACAGAGTATGAATAGGAGGTATTAGAGATAGTGTTTTGAAGTGGATTTAGTGTTCATAACAATATTGTGGCTTCTTCAAATGCATTGTTAAATGAGTAGCCTTTTTGAAGAACTACCAGGTTTTATGCTGCTCTATGTGTTCATACTGCAGGAAGTGATACTTCTCTATGGTATAATTTCCAATTAGGAAATGCACAAAACTTCAATAGTGAAGAAGAATGCACAAAGATGAGTGTTTTGTAGTCTTGGAGTTTAGGTGGGCAAATACACTTTGAAACATATGAAGCTTCATCTCCAAATGAGGATTAGCAAACGGGAGTCACAGCATTTGAAAAGTCAGTTATAGATCTCTGAGAACTGTGGAAATATTGCAGCTCTTTCAGTAATAGTAGTTTCAGTAATAGTAGTAATATGCTATTAATTAATTTTACTTTTTTGACCTAAGTAGGAAAAAATATTGTTTTATTTAAAAACAGTTCTGGAAGTTCTGGAGCTTTGAGTATCATATGCAAACATTTTACTAAGTTATACTTGAATTCTTGTAAGTGGCTTGGGTTTTTTTTCCAGTCAAAGATAATAATAACATTTTTAAAAATTTTTCATTTAAGAATATATCCTTCATCTTTTAGCTGCTGATAGCTCGAAATTTTCTCAAAAGAAAGCCTGTATCAAACTAAACTGTGTGATCAACGCTTTATGGAATTTTTAGGCTACAAACTTGTAACAGTTCAAGAAAACCAGGTGAGTTATAATTGGAGGTTGTGGTGTATTAGAACCGCATTAGTCAGATACAATTTGTGTTCATAGGATGAACTCAAAGCTTTCAGTTACTGTTGTCTGAACAATACCTTTAAAATTTTATTCACACTAGGTGGCTGAATAAAAGATTTCATATTGCAGAAAGCAATTTTACCATCATTAGCTAGAACAAGAGGGCCCTAGGAAGAAAGGATTATCATATATTAAATAAAAAGTTCACCACCTTACAGCTTTAATCCTGTTAGAAAAGGTGATTTCTATCTAACTTAATCAGCCAGAGGTCTTTATTGCCTGGAGTATTAATTGATTTAGGTCTTCATTAAGGTCAGAGGTACACATGGCTGACCAGAGGCAGCCTATTAGCACTTTCTCAGTTATGCTTATTTACATTGACTGAACATAATGGTGGGTTATTTCACTATGTGGTCAGGGGGTCACTGAATCTTTTGTGCACCCTGACCTGTTAAAGGGCAGCAGTCACTCAGACACCAAAATGCATTTGTAACAAAGATTGGGCTGATTGCATATTGACTCCATCCTTTCCAAGAAACACGTGTTTGTTCATAGGGTGCAACCATTAACATTGGCCTGTTGAGGTGGGTTATTCACCTGTCGGTGAATGATTGAAATATCTCCATTAGAAGTTCCCTGAAATTTCTGTATTATGCCAGTTAATCACTGGCAAGTTTTAATAATACTAGCAGGAGAAGCTTCATCAAGTTTCTGTTGTTGCTTTTGGCCTTTAATTAAAATAAAATAAAATAAAATAAAATAAAATAGAATAAAAACAATAAACACCCTCAGTCCACATCCATAGGTATCCTATTACTTCTGTTTCTTTCTAAGTTTCAATAATTATAGTCTTCTCTTGCTAATTAGCAGCTTAAAGTACTCCTTATGTCCAATTAAGACTGTTTTTCTCATTGTTTCTTTTCCTGAGTTGTATTTTGTGGGAGATACATTGTGTCTTTTTGCTAACTTATAACAATATTTAAAACTTTTTCACTGGATAGCACAGTTCAAAGTGGCACCAAGTATTGTTACTTCTCCTTGCCATAGTACCGTAGATCTTTTCCTAAAAAAAAGAAATTCAGCCTTTAAAAAAAAAAAAGTTGAAATAAAATAATGTGCTACTACACTGTCTTCCCCCTGTATTAGCTGTGTCTAGCTCTATATTATACTTAATTCCTGCAGCACAGCTACACTGTGAAAAGTAGTAATTCTCAAATAAGAGCTTAACATGCCTGTCTGTTAGAGTACAAATTCCATACTCTCTGAGGTTCTGATTGCCCACTGATTTCCCTTGGTTATTTATAGTTGTGCTAACTGAGCAAAACAGCTGCTAAAATATTACATTGGCTTAAGACTCACCTTCCATTTAACTTGCCGTGATACACATTAAAATAAAAAGGGAAGAAGTGTAGAGTTGCATGTGGCCCCATTTATAAACTGCTTACTGCTATGGAGCTCTACTGGAAATAAATTGGTACAAGTGAGCATCTCAGCAGTAGGAGGTTTTTAGTTTTTTTTTTTTTGTTTGTTTGTCAAATCTTTAATGAAATTTTAGCACTGGAAATGTGTGTATGGGCTGCAGTGAAAATTAAATCATCAGTGTAAGCTGAGACACCCGGTGTATAAATACACATCCATAATATTGTAGTTTTGTTTCTGTGCTGAGTTTACTGGATATTTGAGTCCTCTAGATGTCATACACTGTGAATCTATAGCCTGAAAGATCTTCTGATATCCTTGTAGATGGCTCCAAAAAGAGCCATCTTTTTTTGTTTTAAGGTTCTAGCAGGGTTTTGCAGAATACTCACAACACGAGGGCTGACACCATTGTGACATCTCCTGTTATCAGATTTCAGCACTGTGAACAAGACATTACGATTTCTTCCCTGTTTTAAATGCTTTCTACTCCACTAAGATTTTTCTGTATAATGCTTCAAACATTCTAGAGACAGTCTCTTGAAGTCTGCTAAAACAGGGTTTGTACTGGTTTGCTGTTTTGTCCCTGGTGATTATTTATGCTTGCTTTCCATGACCAAGTCACTGGGAAAGAGGAGAGGAACATCCTTCTTCCTTTCCTTATCCTGCATTACATCCCCCTAAAATAAAGTTGCTGCAAACATGTGGCTGTATCTTGACTCTTTTCCCCTCTTTCTCCCTTGCATCCACCTGTCCATAACATGGTGACATGTTAGGAACACTTTTTTTATTACTTACATCTTAAGATGCAAACAAGTATGTTAGGAACAGAGGGATTTTTTTTAATTGTTTTTTTGAAAAGAATTCTACAAAATTCCCACTGAATCTGAGCCAAAAGCAGTGCCAGTTTTGCTCAAATCCTTCAGAGATTTTTTTGACCTTGCTTATGACCAATGGAGCTAATTGTATCAGAACTATCCAGGATAATTTAAGAAAGTGCTATCTCGGTCCATATTTCAAAACACTAACAGATAGTTTGTCGTTAATTAGTATTCATATTATGTCTCAAACAATCTGTTCAAGAACAGAGGAAGTGAACTGGTTGAACAGCTCTTCTGTCTACCTAATAATTAACATGGGTGATACATGGAAAACCAGCATCCAAACAGGAAGGCGAAGAAATAGTGCCAGTGTGATTTTTTTTTTTCTGTAGAAGTATAAGCTACCTGTCTTGGAGGTTTTGACTAATGCATGGATTTCACTTTGCAGAGGTGAAAATGAATGACTTGGTAACTGGCTGGTCTGCCTTGTTCAGTTCACATACATAAAATAGCACTGTTCAAAAAAAAAAAAAAAAAAAAAAGACCATTTGTTCCTATAAACCAAGATATTAGTTGCAATTTTTTTCCAAATCCAGGATTATATATAGCATTATCAAAACAATACTTCAGATTTTTTTAAACAATTTAAATAGTTGATGGTTGTCTGTTTATATGCTTCCTCTCTGCCTCTTCCCCTACTTCAGCTGCTAATCATAGAACTTGTATGCCAAATTGTATAAGATACTCTTCCAATAGTTACATGTGCGAGTCGTTAGTGAGACACAGGCAGTTATGAGGACAGATTTGGAGTTGCATATGGGTCTGTCTCAGTTTGATTGCCATGTCTTCTAGGACACAAATTTCTTCTTTAATTATTTTTGATTCTGAGGAATTTTTACAGTCTATATAAGTAAGTTCTGCAAAATTCTTCCTAAATATTCCTTGCATAGTACATTTTCCCTCTCTTTACTCCTAGCAAAATGCTTTCTGTGCTGACTTCAAAGCTGCTTACGCCCACCTTACTTCCTACTCCTATACTTAAATTTCTTTTGTTATTGAATAAAATTTAATGCTTCACTGGTCAGGAAATGTGCAGAGAAGTGCAGCATAAGAGGATGAAAAGTTTTCATGTTTACATTACGATTTTATAATAAATCTTTGAGATATCTGAACAGTAAGAATAAATGTTTCTTTTGCTGGCTGGTCTTAAAAAAAACTAGGTCTTCAGAGTGTTGCGAGGAAGACTTTGGAAAATCAGCCCAAAGTAACTGCATTGCAGCTCAATTTAAAAGATATATTGTTGGAATATCTGGCCACCCATTTAATTCCATTTTCAGAAGGTGAACCTATCTCTTTGGTCAAGTAGCACTCTTCCGCATTTCATTTTCAATCTGCAATTTCCTTTTACCTTCTGGTGGATTATCATGACTTTCTTATACACAGTCTGTAGGTGTTCTGCATGTATTATTTTTATATTATTTTTAAATCAGTTTACTAAAGACATTACAGATATATGTTTCTACTTTCTTAAATATTCTTGCATAAAACAAAGCTTAACTGAAGACGTTAACGTTTTTTTAAAAATAGCACTGAACTAAAGATAGTGTACAACTGAAAAAAGAAAGCAAGAACATATTTATCTGTATTGGGGCATCAGTGTGATGTAGTAGCTGTAACAGTCATGAGCATCAGATGTTATTGTTTTGAGCTGACACATAGATCCATGTATTAACTGTTAAGTTAAAGTTTATTACAGTGCTGTGTTTCTATATTGTAGTTAACTCCCTATCAATAATTATCTTTAGACTGGCATGTTTGCTTCATTTGTGACAAATGATGGCAAAGAACAGTACTATTGAACGAAACTACCTAGAAAAATAGTACTTCCCTTGCCTTCTGTATGCTCCCAGAATCTTATTGACTTATTTTCTTTTCCTTGTAGGTTGGAGATATTCTCTATTGCTCTGGACAGATTGCTCTAGTACCTTGTACAATGCAGCTTGTTAGTGGTGGCATATGGACTGAGGCCATAGTTTCCCTCCGTCATGTCGAGCGAGTTCTTCAAGCTATGAGTCAGAAGGCTGGACTCCATCACATCATCTCAGCCAGCTGCTATGTAACTGACAGCAAGCACATTCCTATTGCTCACTCTGTGTGGCAGAAGAAGTTAAGAGAATGTGAAGAGGTAACTGTAATATGTATTTCCTTCTTTCTGGGTTGTCTCTTTTTTTCCCCCCTCCCAGTCTTGTAGCAATACCAGCACTTTCTCAGTACATTTCAGAGAGCTTCAAGTAAAGCTTACACAGTAAGGTTTGATTTAGCTTGAATTCTGAGTCCTAAGTGTTTGTGCACAATGAAGAAGGAAAATCACCTAATAGAAAGTTATATTAATCACTGTCTTTCTCTTAATTCCTCAAAGTGATATGTTAAACAACTCTTAAAAGAGCAGTCAGTTCCTTCAACAAAAATGTGAACAATACCTTCTTTGAATTACCTCTGCCCCTATATTCTCACATAATAAGAACTGGGCATTTTGCTTCAATTATTCAAAAAATTCAAATAATTCAAAAAATTATTCAGCTGGACTTTTAAGACCAGATCAGGGCATGCCTGTCTATTTGTTGACCCTAAATTATCTCTAACAGCATAGTAAATTGCACAGTGATACATAATGATACCATAATAATTTCTATTATGTATGCCCCACTTTTCTGAAATAGCCGTGGAACACTGCAAGCATTAAAAAAGTAATGGCCACAGATCTTGTAAATAAAACATAACTCCTCCACAAATGAGTAAAAAAGAGTAGTAACTGCATAAATGCTGTATAATGTAATATGACTTAATTATTATGATTTCTCAGGGAAATACCTGGCTTGGAAGCATGGCATATGTTCATATTGCCTCAGCAGAAGGGAAAATGCCTCTGAAACTTTCCTTCTATGTGTGTTCACTTTCAGTCTCTGCATTAGGCGCTTGTCTTTCTGCGCTTTACGTAGACACTTGCATGTTCCACCTAGATTTATTAATAAAAGACCTTCTTAAAGTAGCCTTTACTGCTCCTCCAAGACCAAGTGTATTGAATCTGAATTCAGTTCCTATTTTTTAATTCAATTCATTTTTTTGCTCCGTGACTGGTTAGTATCGTGTACCATGAGCATGAAGCATTTGTGCTTTCTTATTTGTAATATATATGATTTGAGGACAGATGGGTAGTATTTGCCAGTTCTCTTTATCAAGTCTCTTATTTCCTCCACTTACTGATGTGACTGAGCAGTACTTTCTAATATATATGAAAAATACTAATGAGGCTTCTTGCTTTTGGGGTATTAGTAGTATCTGGCCCATCCCACTTTTTGATTGGTCAAGCCATAGCTTAAAAATGGATTGCTGCCTACTTCTATGAAAAGCCTAAAAGTTGTCAGGAATGTTTAAGAAGAAACATCGTAGAGGAGCATCAGGCAATCCTAGAGGTTGTTCATCAATCACTATGTGCTTATGAGGTTGTATTCATTAGTGACAGTATCAGAAAGAGAAAAAAGATATTAGCAGGTAAAGTAATGTATGCCACAACATGATCTAAAAATGCTTTAGAAAAAAAACTAAATGACAGTGGGAGTGAGACGTTATTAGCAGCCAGACGTTCTGATTCCTCTATCATTTTGTCAATAGGAGGTTCAGACAGAGGAATTGAATTTTTCCTCAGGCTGTGCATACTTTTTTCATTAGTAAGGATCTGTGTACACAGCAATGCAGAGAAAAAGATGTATCAAACACTTGTGTTACAAGGAACCAGAAGGAGAAATTGTCCAGCCCTGAAAATACAATTGTCCTGTTAATGGAAATAGAGATTTTGTACTGGAGGAGAAGCACTAACTGGCATTAGGAGAATTGTTCCATTACTCTCAGAATAAGTAACATCTGAAATTTGGAAGAAGTCTTTAAAATTACTGATACATTGTATGACAGTTGTACTTCCCCCTTGCTTACTCCATAGAATCAGTGAAAACAGGAAATATAGTTTTTACGTCTCTTAAAATTTTCTTTGGAGCAGCCTGTCAGTGGCTGTAAGATATTGCCTTCTGTGTGGAAGCCAGAACACAGGAGCTTTACTCTGAAGGTATCTGTATTTAAGAATCAAAGTAGCATATCTATAACTTGTGTGGTTTTGTTTATTTTTTGGTATCCCAATACTACTGCAGACAGTTCTGTCAGATACCATGACATGAAATAATGGTCTGTTTTCTTCAAGTAAACTAAGTCAGCCAAATCAAAAGTATTTTATTATTCTTGAACTATATTTCAAGCAGTGGCCAAAGGCCTGAATCAATAGCTAACTCCAGATTACTTAATAAGAACAGATGGTGTCTCAATTGAAATTGTTCTGCTTCTGTCATCCATGGAAAAGAAGTTTGTGCAAACAAAACAATGCAGCTGAGAACGGGATTTTTGTAAAGCATACATAAACCTAAATGTAAACCAAACATAAAACTAAACATAAACCATAGAACTAATTATGCTTTAAAGATGGGTTACAGCCATTATATTTTGGTTTATTGAATGTTCTTTATTTAATAGCAAAATGAGGATATATAAAGGTTGAGGTGAATTTAACACAGTGACTAAATCGTATGCATCAGAACTGCCAAAGTTGTTTTTAAAGCACCACAAATAATTAGCATTCTGTTATATAGTGATGTGTGATAAATACCCTCTACATAAGTAATACTGTTCAGCAACTTCAGTTGAATTATTCTACATATTTGATGTCAGTCGCCTGCAAAGCACAAAAGGGATTGTATAAATTGTTTAGGACACAAATTGATTTGACCTAACAGAAGATAATATAAAAAGAAGTCTGAGAATTGTTCTCTGTCTATGTCTGACACTTACCTGGGACTTCAGAGGACTTCTTATCATGACAGTGACAGTTGTCTTTTAGGAAATTCCTGAATTTTGAAGACAATGATAAACTGTGAGTATGTTTCAGAATAACCAAATTATTTCACCGATAACCAGAGGAGTAGCTCTAGTGAACATCGTGGATGAGGGGAAATTGTAAGAGGGGGATAAAACGTTAGCAAGTAGCAGGCTGGACCCCCTAGCAAATTCTAACTTGTTTCAGTCATACAAACTCTGGCCCCTTCCTTACTCCAGCATCATTCCTTGCTTCCTACACAACTCCTTTCCACTGCTGTCATCCTGATTTCCCTCACTCTAGATGGCAGCTCAGTACCTTTGCTGCCAGCACCATTCCTCCTCCCAGCCTCCTCTCTCCAGTATAACCCCAGGCATTGCCTCCTGAACTCCAGTTACCCACAGCCATCAAGGGTTGTGTCTTTAGAGCTGGAATCCAGCCTCTCTCCCTCTCTTTTCTTCCTTCCTATGTCCCATTGAGTTGCAGTGTCTTTGGAAAAGCCATGTGAGGTGACAAAGACAGAAATCTAGTGGAGGGATGAAAAGTTGTGGTACAGAGAAAAAAGGAGGAAAGGCTAAGAAAGCAGTCCCACTCAGGTCTCTCTCTCAAAAAAAAAGCCCTAAATCACTGGGCTAACCAAAAGGTCTTTGTATCAACATTTTGAATGTATGGAAGAGAGATTTCCTTTGTTGAAACTAGACAGGTATTGTAGGAACTGAGATCTAAAGTGAGGGTGCTGAGGTAAGCAGTTAAGTTCTGTAAATGGATAACACTGTGTTGTTGTTAAAGAGTGGTTGGAAAAATTTATAAATAGTTAAGGGAAGCAGTGGTTAAAATCAAAAGAAAAAACAGGCTGCAGTTGTAGAAACTAAAATCTAGTTGAGGGAAGCAGTAGTTAAAGTAAAAACGAAAAACAGAGGCTGCAAAAATAGCATAAAAACAATTATGCAAACAAATAATCAAAGCCAAAATCTAGGAAAAATAATTGGAATTAACAAATACAAGTGCCAGCCATCAGCAGCTTCCTCCATCCTATTTTTAACTTAAACTCTTTCCACAGTTTCTTTGTGATTCCCAGGCACACTTCAGGACATTTTGACACTCTTGAGGAGATACATTTTAGGGAGCTTCTCTAACACACAAAGTCGGAATTAGCAACAATTGTGTGATAGAACAGTTTCTGCCTAATCCAGGAGTTAACATGTACTTCCTTTTTTTTTGTTTTTGGTTTGGTTTGGGTTTTTTTAAGTAACCAAAAAAAAAAAACATTAAAAACCTTGTACCATTGCTAAAACTTTCTGGAAGAAGAACTGACAGTTTTCCAGTTAAGCCTCATCTTCTGTTTTTCTTCACATCTTTTAATGACACTGTCAAGTAATATGATGATTTTATAAGCGGTTTTGCTAACTCATTCAGCAGAGTAATCAATAGAAAAAAATAAGCCAGATGGGTAGTAGTCCATTTGTATTGGGTGGGACAGATGGCATTATTGATAGATGGAAGTATTCCAAATAATTATTGTATAATGATATAACACTGACTGTGCCTGCAAAATTTTATTAATTTACTTTGTCTATTCACTTTATTCAGGTTGAGTTGTACCATTTAGACAATACTCCTGCTATGTTTAGGTGGGAGATGAGTCCACCACCTACCTTCTTTTTCCCCTTCCCATGGGTTTTCCATGCAGAACCATCCCTGCAGTATTATTGTTACGGTACTTAAAGTGGTGGATTCTACTCCCATCTGTAAAACAGACTCCGCTAGACTAACTGAGATGGGAAAGATCATGATGATTTTTTTTTCTACCTCTGAATGCCTGCTCTTTGCTTTCTTTGTTATCGTCACCAATATGCAGAAGAAACATGCTGTACTGTCTCAAGATTTCAGGCGTTCCAGCTTGTTTAACTGCTGTGTTTTATTCTTGTTACATCTTGCTGATCCCCAACAAGATTTAGTATAGCTAAGCTAGTAAAATGCATCAATTTTGATAAAATGTGCAGTAGATACTGATTTGGGCTGTTGCTATTAAAATGTATTTTCCATGGCAAAGTACTATTAATTTACTTTTCCTGTGAGTTAGACTACATTAACTTATAGAAAAACTTGGAGGCCATTTGCTACTTTTGAAGTATAGTTCTTGGTAAATGTGACAGAGTGATAAAAATGAATTTCAGTTCTTATTTTGATTTAGTGGCATATACAAAACTCAGAGGCAGATTTTTCCAGAACTATTTGAAATGTTATCTATGATTTCTGTATTACAAAAAGAAAAACATATGGAGAAATACTTTAGGACATTTAGTACACAATGTTTGGTTACCGACACAAAGTTTAGGGTTGCATGTGTTTGTAAGTGAACCCAAAATATTGGTGGAAGGGGATTTTGAAACAGGGATAACAATATATTTTGTTAAGGTGAGAAGACAGGGTTGTGTAGAAAGATATTCAATGTAATTGCAAGATGTATTAGCTCTAAGGCAATTAGTTTATATCTTTTGCTTCAGCAGTTCATTTTGTACATACTGTTTTTTCCTTCAGATGATGATATTATAAATCAATTACACTCTGAGTTATTTTATTAGGCAGCTGCCACTGTATTTTCCATTCGCAGTAATGAAAAATCTACCTGGTAAACCACTTCCTGTGGTATAAAAAAAACCCCTTGTCTTTCAGTTTTTATAACACAGCTTGCATTTGGATGTTACTTGTCTGGTCCTTAATACAATGTGCTACAAATATATCACAAACTTTAAAAGTTCTCCAGCTCACCACCTTCTTACAGAAGCTTTCTTTTTTTTTCTGGTAAGCATTCAAGATGAATGGCTGTGATTCCATGATTGTTTCAAACCCAGCAAAGAGTGCTACAGTTGAATTTCATTCTGTCAGGATTTTTAATGCCAGTCAGGTTGTTGACAGTGTGTCTTAATGCTATGTAATGCAGAAGAAATGGAAAAAAGATTTGCATTATTTTATCTGATATATATTGTGAATGGGTTCCTTGCTTATTTCAACACTTGGGTAGCATGATGCCAAGTTTAAGTATCTAAATTTAAACCTTTGGGGCCAGATTTACAACCTGTCTAGATGTCAAAAGATGTAAATGAGCCTGAACTAGGATTTTTTTTAAAGAAAAAAGCAGTGATTTGGGGGCACGGTGCCCATGCTAGGGAGCCCCTGCATCATAAATCCTGTAAATACCATTGGTACTATCCTGTGATTTTCCATTTTGCCTACCAATTAATGCACAGGTCCCGAGTTATAAACAAGTTAAATCCTAAACCAGAAGCTGTCTAGCTACATGCAGTGGTTTTCTGAAGTAATTGTGATGTTTTTGTGGCAGTCATTTAGAATGGCTTCATGCATCTGTAACACAGCAGTCTGTTGCATTGTTCAGACAGGACTGTAGTATTTGAAGTATACAGACTGTCATGAATTTAAATAAAATTCATGCTTTCTGTGACACTTTATCCTAAGTAGAACAGAAGTAGCTTATCCTCAGATAGTGGAAGGTTTTTCTTGCTGCAAAGGATTGGACAGAGTTTTAAGATCCTCTTTACCTATAGAAAAAATTACCATAAAACTTAAAACGAATACAAAAAGACCTTTCTGTGAGAGGATACATACTTTTTCAGCATCCTGAACAGATGTTTCTAAGTCTGTAATACTTGGGTACACATTTTTTGTATACTTTATTATATGTATTGGTTAATATCTAAGTTTAATACAGTTGTTATATTTCTGAATATTATTATGAATTCTGTGCACTACAGATAGTAGTATAGGTAATAATGATTTCACTGGTCTCCTTTAACCAGTTTCTTGAACAGAATTGTTAAAAAGTAAGGAGCAGAAGTAAATTAATATTATCAAATTATAAATGATAGATTAGAACCCTGTTACATTTACATTGCAATAAAATCTCGTGTAGGTTAATTAAGATATTTGGCAATATTACCAGAAGAAAACTGTTTTTTTAAAACATTGCCACTAGTCAGTACCTATGACTATTAGAAATTCAGTAGCAATTTTTCTGTTTCCCTTTTTTGTCTCATCAGGTTTATTGTATTTATTTTGTTACTAGATGCTATTTTGAGTGTTCTACAGTTTGATATATTAAACCAGGCTTTTGTGGCCCATGTTAAGAACATTCAGTGCATTCAAATAGCACAGTGGTAGTGAGTCTTTCATCTTGTGCCTTAGTGTATTTCATTTCCCCTGTGCTCAGATTAAACAAAGCTTTTGTATTCATTTGAAGCAACTGTAATGAGAATATTTAACACAGGTCAAATGCAGATAGTGGAACTCCAGAGGTCCTTGAAAATAGCCTACCTTTTGACACTGGGCCACAATGGGAGGTGTAAGGGTTGCCACTTTCACTTTTTTTTTTAACAGAAGATTATGATATTCTATTTGTAACATTAGTGGAGCCTTAATGAATTTTAAGAAGGAATATAGTGAACAAAAAGAACAATGAAGCAGCCTACATGATTTTAACTAAAGCCATTATTAGAAATTGAATATATATGTATACATAAAAAAACATATGATTGCATAATGTTCTAAGAATTTAACTTTTAGAATGTAAACATAAACTAGAACAATAGAAAATATGAAAGGAGAACATTTCTTGTGTGAATGGTTTAGATAGATACAGATCAAATTAAATCCCCAGCTGACATAAGTCAGCATAACTCTCTGATTTCCATGAACTGATTTACACTAGCTTGTTTGCAATTTACAGGTAATATATACATGCACTTGAACATTGTTTTATAGTTGGGCACAGTTAAGAAATGCGTGTCAAGTTATTTAAGATGGTAAACAGCCTAGTTCATGCAGACTGACTGATTTTCCCCCGCAGCAGTTCTCTTATAAGAGGGTTTTTTTAGTGATTCTACATCTTCTTTGCTGAAAATATTAATTCTGCTTTAAGCCTGTCACTTTTGTGCTAAGCAAGAGGGCATATATGCAGCCACTGTTTGCTTAGGCCAGAACCTCTGGTCAAAAGTCTTATGTGTGATGGCTGTGAAAGCCATTAATGGGATTTCAACTCTGAGCTTAGTATTTCTGGTCTTTATAGAGGAGAGAATGATATTTTGGTTGAAAAATGACAGAGGTCTTGCTTTCACTCAGGAAACTTCCCTATTAAAGTGTAGTCCTAATTATGTGTAGGGCACTTTAAATCCCCACAGTGAAGGAAGGAATTTCAGGAAAATTACCGGCTTCAAAGCTTTTTTGTTCTCCTTTGGATGAGTTAATCCTGCTCATCAGGACTGAAAGAAGAGCCAGATTACTACCGCAGCCTGAGTAGTTGTATTAACGACTGGTCCTTCCTAAAACTGTAGCAGGTTAATCCTTTTCAAATACCACAAATGTTCCGTCCAAGTCAGTGCTTCCAACAAGTAGTTTGATGTTAAATAAGCTGGCTGTGCAAGAATCTTGTCTCTACTCAGATACGATTTGACCTTCTACCACCAAAAACCTAAAAGGGGAGGGGGGAATCAACTCAGGAAAATATCTTATTCCTTCCAGTGGAAGTACTTCTTTACTAGTGTGTAATAGAATCCATGGGGTCATACTAAATGTTAGTACTTGACTATCCTCATCTCTAGTTCTGTGTGCTGATCATAGTAACAGTTTCATTTCCTCTTCCTCCTGCTCCTCTTCTCTGAAGGGTATCACACAGGCCTCAAAATTAATAATAGATCTTTCATTCCCTTAGTCATGAAAGTCGAATTAAACCAAAAGATATTTATTCTTTCCTATACTCCGCTTTCGAAGAAGTATATGTAAGGCAGCATGAAAGTGAGCTAGCATTACTTTGAAAGTCCTTTAAATTTTTGCATTGCAAAAACGAGCAGTACTAACTGGTCAATCCCCAGTAACATTCATTCCAGCTCAGCAGTGAATAATCATTTTCAGCTTCCTTTCTGTAATTATTCAACTTCATGGGTGAAAATTAAAAATTCTTCCAGATGATACAATACATGTTCATATTTCTTGTCAATCCTTTAGTTGTAACACAATGAACACAGCTAGTAACACTCAAAGTCTAACTTGGATTTTCTTTTGGACATTATTCAGTGCTAATATTATGCAGGTCACAGGTCTTTATGCATCTCACAAGTACCTTTGTGGAAACATCATGGCCATCTCTTGTAGTTGACAAAGTTTCTTCTGCATGTCTCTCAACAAGGAAGCAATTGAGTCTAAAACAGGAAAATGTAACTGTTAACTGATGAAAATACTAATTGCCAATCATTCTAATTAAGTCAGTAATTTTAGTAAAGTTTTGTCATAAATTGTTCAATGAATGTTTGCATAGGGTTGTAGATATTTGTTCAGTAGTGCATAGTCTCGTATTCTCTCTGTGCACCTTCTGCAGGATTACATGGGGAAGATGTGTAAGTATATAGATTTTTCACTTTCCCTTCCTCATCACGTACATGTATATGCAGATAGATAAATATACATTATATACATAAACATTAACATATATTTGTATTTTTTCTTATTATAACAACTTTTTTAAAGCATATCTATTATATATACATGACACTTGAAGGCCATTTATTGAAAACTTGCCATTCTAATCTTCTGTACATGGGCTCACCTGCCTAAAAGAACTTGAGATAAGATCCCATTATATGTTTCAGTCTTCATCTTCAGGAGAACAAGTTTGCTTTCCATATATCTCTTTCCAAAATTGAGAAGAGTTACACATTTAACTCGAACATGGATTATCATTTTTAGGTTACTGTGAACTTCCTCTTGTAAGTGGATGTAGTGGGTCTGGCTGGAACAGAGTTAATTTTCTTCATGGCAGCCCTATAGTGCTGTGTTCTGGATTTGTGACTAACACCTTGTTGATAGCAGACCAGTGTTGGCTGTTGCTAAATAGAGCCTGCACAGCATCAAGGCTTTCTCTTTTCCAACTTTGCACACGCTCAGCAAGCAGGCTGGCATTCAGCAGGGAGCTAGGAGGGAACACAGCTGGAACAGCTGACCCAAACAGACCACAGAGGTGTTACATACCACAAAAATCTGTATTTGACAAGAAAAACTGGAATGGGGGTACGTTTTGTCTACAGTAGCCATTGCTCAGACCCTTGGAGGTGCAGAGTAACTGCCTTTATTTTTTTCTCTTTCCTTCTGTTATTAAACTGCCTTTATCTTCACCTATGACTTTTTCTCACTTGCCCTCACAAGTCTCTCCCTAATCACATTGTGGGAGAAGTGAGTGAGTGACTGGGAGGATCGTACCTGCTGAGCAGGGACTGTAAGAAATTGCCTGAATTGCATCACCTGAGTTTTTGTCCTGTAACACAGAACTGAGGGAAAATCTCTCCTGCAAAAACCAAGTTCAAAACTGTATGTAGGACATTACTGACTAATATAAATGGCTTGACTTAAAACAAAGTACATGTGCAGTCCTAATAGTCCTGTTATATTCCATTTGACTGATCTTGCTTTGTGGTCATAACATATTAAAAAAGGAAAGTAACTGAATGAAACTGCTGAAAACAAATATTTGCCCTAAAAATAGTCATATGCGTAAGATGAAGGAATGTAAATGTTTGTATTTTCCATTAAAAAGTTTACTAAAAAATGCCATATTCATAATATTTTTTGATTGCACCTCTATCATATCATATTACTAATGAAGGTAACTGTTTCAGTGAGGGAAAGCCTGCCAATTAATAGAAGTTTAATAGTGCCACCAGAATTTTCAAATTGTTTTTCTTCTACCTCCAGCCGCATCACAATTTTCTTCATTGCATACTGCCAAATATAATTACAGATTTAACAACAGTATCTAATGGTGCTGTCCATGTACAGGTGAACAGATGACTGCAGTTAGAATATGTAAGGTAAAAACTGATATTTCATTTGAAAATTAGTTCCAGAGCTCAAGATCAAAGTCCTGAAGGAAAGCAGACTTTCAGAGAAGACATAGTTGCAAGCAGTATCTGAAATTTAAATTCTCAATCATAAAATCAGTGATCTTTAATGCCTGCAAAGTAAATTTTTACCATTAACTTTTCTCCTTTTTTCTTCCACTTGGGTACACACTCAAATGATTTTCAAGTGGAATCTTTCCATCTTGAACATCCTTAATTCAGTTCAACTCTCTTTCACAAGTGCTTATTTTTGACGCTGCACATGAAGCGTCAGAGTGACAGTCTGTGATCATGTTTCATGTGGCAGACTTCATTTGCTCTCAGTTTATATTGCTATCAATTTATGACTTTGTTCCTTAAATAGTTATCTTTTTTCCACATTGTAACTGATATATTGAGTGATGTATGTTTAAGAGGTATTTCAAGGAATCATTACTTCAGTCATTAACTGGTTATCTCTTGGCTCAGGAACCTTTCGTTTTTTGAGAGGAATTTAATATTTTTAAAGCAAATAAACCAGCTTTTTGATATGTAATTATTTTCTTCCAATTTTACATTTTCATGCCCTTTTGAGCATCTAGCATGCAGCACTTGAATTTACATTTAGCTCTGCAGGAGATGCTTTAAATATTATTATTATGAAGGAAGAAATCAAAAATCAAAGTGAATTTTCAGTACAATAGCAAGGTATGAGAAGCTGCAATTCCAGTAACAGCAGCCTACATTATTGTATAGAACTAACTCACAGCTTGACAGAAAGTCCCTGCTGAGGAGGAAATGTAGGGGAACTGGCAGAATTTTGCTACATCTGCTCCCTACTGCTAATAAGCTTTAACCTGTTTCATTTTTATTATGCTTACTGTTTAGATATTTTGCTTCTGAAATCATATCTGTAACTATGAGAACACATAAAAGGGAGCACGACAGGTAGGGCTATTTAAAAATTTAAAACTATCAGCAAGGGATATTAAAGGCCATAATGAGTAAGATGGTTGCCTCTCAGTGTGGGTTTTTAGAGTTCAGGCACTACAGCACTGGTAGGAAGCCTGACTGTTAAGTAGTAGGTAAAACAGATTTCATAGCTTGAGTAGCTTGTACAGCCAGAAGGCACCATTAGATCATTTAGTCTGACCTATATATCACAGACCATTACATTTCACCCAGAAATTCCTATTTTGAATCCTTTTGAGTATACTTAGACAAAAAATATAGAAGACCTTAAGAGTTTAAGATGCTTTATACCACAGGAGGAGAAGCAAGACGCTGAGCTTCCCATGCAGTAGGAAGAGTGTTTATCAGCTTGGTAAGCACACATAGTAGTGTGACTACTTCTCCAGATAAGGCAAAAAAAAAAAAAAAGGCTTGTAATGCACTTAACAAAAGTGAAAATCCTCCTTCCTCACCCCTTTGATTTAGGGACAAAAGTACTGGTACTCATGTTGTATCAGAGCACTTGCTTACTGAAAAGTTCTGCTGCAGCCATAAACAGAAAAAATTAAAACCTGACCCCACAAAAAATCCACCACAACCCAAAATCGCCACACCAAAAAAAAAAAAGAAAACCCACAAACAAACCAGAATAAATGAAAGTTAAATTTAATCTATCTCATTGTGTATCAGCAGGAGTAATTAAGGGCCAAGAGGGAAAATCTTCTGCTTCAAGTGGTCATATCTATTTTTAAAGCTAATATTATTTGCCTGATTCTGAAATTCAGGCGTTATGCCCCTTTGAGAGCCATGATGGCTGTGCTGTGCTTCTCAGATTCTCAGTCCAGGCACATCCATTGCAGTCATTTGAACATGCTTTGCTCTGAATGATTAGTGCTCTAGCTGAGGTTTATAAACATCTAAAAATGTGGGGGAAATGGTATTGTATATTTTCCATTTGTTGTTACCACACATTTCCCATAACTGATTTTCCAATATTTATTTTTTTTTCATTTGTTCTGATGATGGCATAATTGTTACATACAATTATTAAATATATTTTGAAGAGAGATTGAAACGTATAAAATTCAGTGGGTAGTTGAAAACTTAAGTTCATGGAGCTATTGAGATTATGCTTTTAGAGAATGGGATAGAACAAGATTGTGACACTTAACTGATAAATCAAGCAAAAATGGAAGTCCTACTTAAGTAGGAGATTATTCTCCATTACTGTGCATGTAGAATATTGTGTCTGTCTTTCAGCAGGCCAGTTTTCATTTTCTGTTTTTCTTTCAATTTATTCTAACAAGTAATTATTTGAGCTTATTTTTCAAGAAAGCGTCCAGGTTGGTAAGTCCAGAAAGCAGACATGTTAGCCTAGTTACTACAGACTACATATACAGTCTTCAGGCCTTCAGTTGTTTGATTTGTTCTAGAGACTCATTCAAAGATAACTGTCTTCATAGAAATGTGATACTGATTGTTCTCATTTGATCATGTCACAGAGCTTCTCAGTTTCCAAAATGAAAGGATGAAAACACAGAGATCCAACAACAGAGAAGAGAAACAAAATTAACAAGGAAATTATATGCTTATGTATGAAATATAATCAAAGGATAGTTTGTAAGTTTATGTCTTTCATTTCAGCTGAGCCCTTTTGTCTTGTCACATGGAAGTGACAAAAATTTGTGCAATTTCTTGGCCTCTGTTGATGATCATAGTAGAAGATAAAATAGCAAGTTGCTAAGTTATTCCAAGTGATATAAGCTATAGTTCATATATAGTTATTAATCCAATTTCTTTTGAACTCTGTTTTCATGAGTTTCCATATTCACTCATCTTTTGTTATATAATGCATATATATATACTTACAGTGGTACTATTCGGAGACCATTTGTCATGGCAGTTTTGATTGTATTTGCATGGCCCTTTATGCACCCAAAATCTGTCTCAACTTATAAAATCAAATTTACACTAGATTTATTGTAGGATTTGGGCCCTAAGAGTGGCGTTAGTAAATTTTTGTGATAGTTTCTTCTGACATATTTGGTTGACTACCATAAAATTTTAGTTTATCACCTTGACAAATCCCAAGAGTAGCCAGCAATATATGTTATAAATTTCAGGTTTCCTATATTCTGGTAATATAACTTGAGGTATGCTCATTTTATTCACCTGCCTTTTCTGGAAAAAGTTAAGCTGTTGTGCTTGGCATGTTAATTGCTGGACATTTCATATCTAATAATTAATTTTACGTCGTTACTATAGCTGCATGCAGAATTTTTCACAATTTTTATGAAGAAAACCTAAGTTGAATTTTTTTCTCAAATGCCAGTGTGTGGAATTATAATCATTATATTAAGAGATTATATTAATTAGAAAGCCATTCAAATTTTAAAAACTGATTAAAAGCACCCTTAGAAATAGTACAGCCTCTAAATTTCTGAACCCATATTTGTTCCCCTGTATCTACCTTCCCTTTTTCATGTTTCTGTTTTTTAAAGGTAAAAGACTGCCCAATGTGCTGACAGATACTGATATCAGCATCTGATAAAGAACCACCCTGTTTTCTCTACATTTTCCCTATTTCAGTAACACCAAGTATGGGCTCAGTTTTCCAGCTGACATCATGCAAAATAGTTTCTATATGACACATTGGTAACTGAACTATCATCAGCTTTGTCCAACACATCGTGGATTAGAGAGGGCTAAAATTTCTCAAGAACTTGTTTCTGTTTATTTTAACAGTATTTATTCCATTATAAATATTCAGGTTTATAAGACCTAATTTTTAGCCTGGCAGTCTTGTGTTAATGTATTTTTGTCATGCAACAAATAATCTATTTCAGAAAAGAATAATAAATGTCAGACTTTCTTATTTTTGTAAGATTTGCAAAAAGAGAATTCTTAACAATTTTATTGTTATAAAACACTGTTCTTTGAATTGTTCTTTGAATTCAGGCGTGTTATACCAGGAATGCATGTGGCCTATTTATTAGACAAACCAGGATGTTGAAAAGGATTGCTTCTATCCTACTTTCTTCAGGAACTGACATTTTTATTCTTATGCAGTTTTCCTAGTGGAATCTTTACTTTTTAAAGTCCTAGACCTATTGTTGTGAGAGACTAGCAAAGCTTAAACTGGATCTCAGGAGTTTGATGCACTCTGTTTAATGCAGGCAGTGTAAAAGAACTTTTAAATGTATTATTTAAAGGCACATTAATCTTGCCTCTATAATGGTGTAATAATGCATACCATGGAAGGTTTTCATAAACTCAGCTTCTAAAAGTAACATTGCAGTATCTTTCTTTTAGTTCTCCAAGTCCGTTCTTTGTAGAGATAACAATTAGGGATTCATCTCTGTCTCCTATAGCCTGATTCCATATTCAGCTGGAGGGTAGGCAGGCCTTAGTTCTTACTCACACAACAAAAAAGAATAATTCTGATTTGGAAAAAATGGAAGGTAGTAAAACTAAACAAATTTATGTAATACATTTTAATAGCTGAAATGTGCATATTTTTTAATTAAATTAAGTAAAATGGTTAAATGCTTATGCTATTTCAGTATTATTTAACTTACGTTATTTAATTGTTATTTAACATGCTAGTTATGCAATGGATTGAGCATAGGTTTTTCCTTTACTCTTTCTTCTGTTTTCATTGGAATTTTAATAGGTCTCCATTTGATAATTGGTTTTTTTTAACAACAAAAAAAATATACTATTAGTTAGAGAAGTTCTTTTTTAAGGTTAGCACTTCTAAAACTGCACTGTGTGTAAGTTAGTTTACAAGCCTTACAGCCCAGCATTTTTCACTTCAGTATGCTCATTGCACTGGGTTCTGCTTCATTTTGTAGCAATATTGTGAATGCATTAGGCATTCATTAGTTGAGAGTATTCTGTAGTTCTCCTGAATATGCACAATGAAAATCAAGTGAACTAATAACTAAGGCATACAAAATGCAGGTATTGTATTGTATACAATACACTCTTGTATCTTATTGTATCAGAGCAAAGCTCAGGACAGCTGTATGCACACAGCAGTTCCAGAAACCATTTTATTTTAATATGGAAATACAGGTTAACTACAAGTTTAAAAAACAGTTGAAAACTTCTGTTGTTAACCTTCCTTCCTGTGATATGTAAGGGCTTGTCTTTCTGCTTTAAACACATTCATGAATGTGTTAGCTAAGGGATTTTTCTACCAAGCTACCTTTTCAGCTTCAGCCTATCCATGTATATAAAGTACAGAAAGCGTTCCCATGCTCATTTCTTGTTACTAGATGTGTTACTGAACTGAATGTCATTTGATAACTGTAGTACTGTGGCCTTCTATAAATTTTCAGCCAAGCCCTTCAACCCTTTCTATTTCCTGCCAGTCATCCCTATGCTTTTGCAGATTTGAGTTGAGCATCCATTGCAGAATCTCTTTAGAGGGGTTGAAAAACAGCAGACTGCCTGGGTGGCTCCTCTGTAATAGGGCTTGAGATCCCTGTTCCTCTGGCAGGTGCCTAAAGCATCCAAAGCTCCTGGTTGGCACTGTCTCGGACTCTCTGTTGTGTTTTGATCATCCTGTCCATATCAGTATAAGCAGGGACTCAAGATATATGTGTCCCTCTAAAAGCAAGATTCCAGTTATCTGTAATTCTGCTTGGAGGAAAAAGAATAGGAAGAATATTTTTCTAAGGCCAAGAGTAAGCACATCAAGCTCCCACTTCTTCAAAACCAATATTCTGGTGCAAATACCTCTGTTCAACTAGCTGAAGCAGCACTTCAGAATGGGAACTGCATTCTTCTGCTTGACTCTGTGTTCACAATTCATCTATAAAATGTCTAGAATGTCACAAATGAACATAAAACTCCCTTTGAATTATAGAAATATTGGAAAGGACTAGTTGTTGGGAGGGACTAGTTGTGAAAATTTAGCCAGTCTAGTCAAGAAAGCCCAGTCATTTTTCTTCACCAAACACCACCAGTATCAGCGTAAGCATAAATTCTTAGGTGAGAACATAAGAATAGCCATAATGGTGTAGGCTCTACTTAGTCTTAGTCCCACTTCAGACAGAATCCCTATGCAGATGTGAGCAGTAAAAACAGGAAAAGCATATATCCACCCTAATATTCTCTCAACCTCAAACTATTTTAATTCATGTTTAAATTAATTAAATTCATTTTAATAGTTACTGAAATAATTAATTTTACATAAATTATTAGCCATTGTATAAGTTAAAATGTAACTTAGAACTTTAATGTGTTTCTTTTTATAATCCCCACTAAATCTGTGGTTTGGCTACTTGTCCAGGCTCCCCGTGAAGCTCTGTAAAGTTCCTGCAGCAACAGCATTCTCCATCAGGGAATTACTGGTGTCACCTACCATCATTCTTTTTGAAACCATGCTCTTACTGATGTCATTTGATGATCTGTAGTTCTTGTACAGAAAGATAAGTGTGCAAAATCAACTCTTATCCCTATGCACCCTTATGTCATGTATGATTTTGTAAACCTTTGTCATATTGTTCTTAAGAAGGCTGGTGAGCATTTCCAGTCAGACCCTCCAGAGCTTCTGATCATCTTTGTTATCCTCTTCTGAACACATTCTGGATCTAATATGTCTTTCTTCAGTTGAGAGATCCAGAGTTGTATATCTTGCTGAAAGCATGGGTGAACTGTGATTTTCTACAGTGGCATAATGTTACCTGGTTTGTTCTCTATTCCTTTCCTAAGAATTCATAAGGTTTTACTTGCTTTCTTGACTGCTGTCAACTGCTGTGATTCTTTATTCACCAGTCCATGAAGACTTTCCAAGATGTTAACTTAGCATGGCACTCCTTTCAGTGCTTACAGTAATATAGCATCAGCCTACTTTGATATTATAAAATATCAGGTAAATAACAGTCATATTCTGGAGACTGGGCTAGTGATCAGTTAAGGAAATTGAATATACATAAGTCCATGGGCCCTGATGAGATGCAGCCAAGGGTATTGAGAGAACTGGCTGACATTGTCACTCTACCACTCTCCATCATTTTCACCTGATAGTGGCAAACGGGAGAGGTGCCTGAGGGCTGGAGGAAAGCCAGTGTCACTCCAGTCTTCAAAAAGGGCAAGAATGAAGATCCAGGAAACTACAGACCAGTCAGCCTCACCTCCATCCCTGGAAAAATGGTGGAGCAACTCATTGTGGAGGTCATCTCTAAGCACATGGAAGAGAATATTCTCAGGATTAGTCAGCATGGATTTACCAAGTGGAAATCGTGCTTGACTAATCTGTTAGCACTCTATGATGTGGTGACAGAATGGGTAGATGCAGGGAGAGCAGCTGATGTGGTCTACCTTGACCTTAGCAAGGCGTTTGACACAGTCCTCATAACACCTTCCTGAGCAAGCTCAGGAAATATGAGATAGTAGAACAGGCAGTGAGGTGGGTCGAGAACTGGCTGCACAATAGAGCACAAAGAGTGGTGATCAATGGTGCCAAGTCCAGCTGGAGACCTGCAACTAGTGGAGTCCCCCAGGGATCAGTGCTGGGCCCAGTCCTGTTTCAACATCTTCATAACAACCTGGATGATGGCATAGAGTG
>NW_008597773.1:0-1027 GCF_000691845.1 Merops nubicus | reverse complement strand
AAGTTTCTCCGAATCTACAGCAGGAACTTAGACTGTCCATGTTAGGACTTCCAAGAATACATAATGAGGTGGGGTGCTCAGGGCTAGTGTTTTGGTTTGATTTCGTTTTTTATTTTAAACTGCCAACTGCTCTTTTAAAATCACATTTCACGGCCACTCCTACCCAGTCTTGAATTATTAGATGTTTTATTTGCAGTCTGTGCATTGGAATAGAGTCTGTGCTGTTTTTTTATTAGTCCTCAAGTGAGATGCCCTCCCTGCCCTTGACAAACTATAATTTAAACAGAGGTAACTTTGGGGAAATTAATGTGTTTGGCAGCTCTCCTCATTCCTTAGCTTTTTGCATATTCCACAGAGGTAGCAGTATAACAATATACTTTATATGTTTTGAAAAATCAAGCTAAGTTTTGAGCTTGTCCCATCCCATGCGCACTGTCCAAACTTCTGTTCAAAGTCAGCATCAAATCAAGTCTGGGATACGGTCCATGTAATGCAATAAGCAATTTTCTGTTTTATTTAATTAACTTCCATAGCAAAGGAGTGCTCTGCAGAGCTATGCAGAAATCCCTACATAAAGATGTGCTTCTTTAAAGACACTGTTAGTAGTCCAGGTGTGAGAGCTGTGTTGTTTTGGACTCACAGCTCATCAAACTGGTGAATAGGACAGTGGGAGAGTCCTGCATGGTGTCTCCACAGAGCCCAGCATGGCACTAGCACACTAACCTCTAGAGGTATTGAAAGGATGTGCAGATGTGGCACTTAGGGGCATGGTTTAGTGGTGGACTTGGCAGTGTTAGGTTTATGGTCTAGATGTAAATTGGTGGCCACAGTGCCTCTGCTGTATCCTAGGCCATAATCTGATGAACACTCTTCTATCCACCGTAAGCCAGCACTGGTACTGAAGGAAGAAAACGTGTTCAAGGCCTTTAGATTTCCTCTTCCCTTCTGTTTTCACAAACATTTCTCCAGCAGTGTGTGAACCAGTGCAAGGACCTCCTCTGCACAGACATAGAATCATAGAATCATA
>NW_008597772.1:1295-1614 GCF_000691845.1 Merops nubicus | reverse complement strand
TATTTTATTTTATTTTATTTTAATCCATGGGAACATTCAACAATGCCTGGAATTTTCCCAGAACAGCTAAATAAAAAGATAACTAAACCTTCAACAATTCTTATGTGATAAAAGGCACCATGCTGCTTCTATCTTTTTCTTCAGTAAGATTTAAAAAAACAGAATGAGATGAACAGAGGAACATCCCCCACTGCTTTTTTTGTTTTGAGAGTAATAAACTGCCTACCGCAGTAGTTATTTTCCAGATAAATTCTAACCTTTCCCTTTCCCTTTCTCCTCCCTCTTCTGTCACTGAAGAGAAGCTGTTAGAAATTCAGCA
>NW_008597772.1:0-1277 GCF_000691845.1 Merops nubicus | reverse complement strand
CAGCAGGAAGGCTCTCAGCACAGGACAAGCAAATCTCCAAACCAAGTGCATTAACGAGGCAGAGAAGTTTAGCTGCAACAAGAATTTAGTTACTGCCAGCAGGAGGCCAGTGAACAAATCCTACATGTAATGTATTGGGACTGATGTGCCTAGTTCTGGCCCCTCATCCCAAAGATGGCACAACGGAATTAGAAAAGGTAGCACGAAGGGCAACAAAGGCAATGAATGGCTTTGGCAATAAAAAAAAAAAAAAAAAAAAAAAACAAAAACGAAAAAAACTAAATAGCCTAAGATTCTTCAACTAGTACAAGCAACACCTGAGGGAAGATATACTCAAATCATGAACTGCTGTTCACCAATACCTTTGCATGAGTGACTAATCTTTTTCCTATTCACTGCTACCAAGGTAAAAATGAGTCATCACTCTCATAATGCAGAACATAAGGAGCACTAAATGAAACTATCCAGATGCAATTGCAAGACACAGCATAACTACAATTCTTGTCTTAGCTGAAATCAGTCATTTTTCATACTTCCTACAATCTTATTCTGTTCAGAATATCCTTCAAGAAAGTTGGACTAGAATGTAAATACTTTCAACAGATTATATGTTCTCCTCCAGTAAATAGGCTTTAAGGAAATAAAAGACATATACAGTACTATGATTTAAGAAAACTGTTAGGTTTCCTGTTCACTTCTAACTATGCATCATCCCCTGTCTCTCTTCCTGCAAAGAATTATGAGTTACTGAATAAAGTGAGGTATTTGGGGTAATTAAGGACATATAAGCCAAAGCTTGATCAAAGAGTGGGAGAGTCACACTGTCTTATGTGAATAAACATAAAAACATGTAACAGAAGGGATTAATGGAACATGAAAGGAAACACACCTGAAGATAACTAGGATGAACTGCAGATGAGTGTCTTTTCCAGTTTACATATTTTTGGCATTTTCCACAGAAAGAAAAAATTATCTGCATTGTTAAGAGGGAAGGCAAAGTTAGGACACTTACTGATTTAACTGCTGTTTACAGCAGCCCCCATGAGCAGCTCTCCTCGAGCACATGCAGCCTAAAGACAGATGTCCATCAGGATGAATGGAGGAACATGTTTGGCTATATATTTCAGATGTTAAATTTTAATATAATTAAATATATTGGCATGAAGTTAAAACCTATAAACTGATATTTGACTTTAGTTAAGACATTATGATATACAAGCAGCTCATTGTGATGAAGTTATTCACCACATTTCACAACATTAATAGACGAGGGGCGA
>NW_008597771.1:707-1040 GCF_000691845.1 Merops nubicus | reverse complement strand
ATGCTGGCACTGCTGCTGCTGGCACTGAGCACCCTCTGGGGGGTCAGAGTTGTGCCATCGGGGGAGCTGGGGCCGCGCCGTGGCCCTCAGTGGGTCTGGGGGGCATCTGGGCAGGGGCAGCCCCGGCTCTTGTCCCGCAGCAGGAGGGATGACAGCGGGCACCAGCCCAGTGCCACCATCCCCACACTGGGGCACGGCCACGCTGCCACCCTGCTGCCCACCGGTGATGAGACTGACCACCAGGAGCCCAGCCTGATGCCAGGCTCTGTGCCACCCCCAGCACCCAGCACCAGCCTCCTCCGGGCACTCGTGGTGCCAACCACAACATCTCCC
>NW_008597771.1:0-373 GCF_000691845.1 Merops nubicus | reverse complement strand
ACAACCTAGCCCCCCGATGAGACTGATTCTCCTGATCCTGACCTCCTGGCAAGCTCTGAAGCACCCCCAGCACCCAGCACCAGCCTGCTCCGGGCACACATGGTGCCAACCACAACCTATCCCCCGGATGAGACAGATTCTCCTGATCCTGACCTGGCACTGAGCTCTGTGCCACCGGCCGAGCCCAGCACACGGGCAGCACCCCGAAAGAGCATCACCCCCTCCCCACGCTGGCTCAGCACCTCGGACACCCCCCGGGCTCTCGGTGCCACCACGGCGGGGCCGGCCCCGTGGCACACGAGCCCTCAGGGCACGGCGGGGCCGGACCCCTGGGACCTGGACAGGGTGCTGGGCAAGTGCCTGCTGGCCATGC
>NW_008597770.1:3485-10016 GCF_000691845.1 Merops nubicus | reverse complement strand
GGCCCTGCTCCCGGCCCGGCCCAGTTCCCCGCCCTCGCCTGCCCTGCTAAATGTACTCTCCGAGCGCCTTATCCCGCGGCAGGCGGGGAGAGCCTGTAGCCAGGCACCTGTGTTGCCAAGGCACTACCCTAAAAACCTTCAGAGTTTTATGCAGAAATATCAACTATATCGATAAATATCACTTGTCTTAAGGGAACAGCGGTAACAGGAATTTAACCGGGTGAATTGCCATTATGTTGGGTTTTTCCCACTGCATTAAGAAGGTGTTTCCCCAGGGCATTTCTTCTGGTTAGGGACTAAGGATCTCGGCTGCCTTGCTGGAGCGGTGCCTTGCTGGAGCGGGGCAGAGGCTGTTGGAGCACAGTGTGGTGTCACCTCAGACCCAGCTGCCCTTCCTCCCTCCCTCCCTTCTGTCCCTCCTTCCTCCTGGGGACACCTGGACCCCACCCAGCACAACCCATTGCGATGCTGATAGGCCCACGAGTACTTGTGTTCACCCCAAGTATTGTTATGCACAGCTTCAGCGAGTATGTTTGGTGCAGGCTTTTTTTGGCAGGCTGCTCTTGGAGAAGCATCTGGGTGCGGGAGAAGTGATGTCCTGAGCCTTGGTGGTAGCTGTGTGTGTTTTGAGATGGAGGGACAGCTCCAAACGTCCGTAAATCTAGCAACAGCTCTGTAGTATTTGTAATAATATTATGCATTTGAAGTTCCCAGATTCCTCTGTTGTTTATAGTGTTTCTCACACTGCCTTCAACTCTAGTCCATTGGGGTTTGTTCGTTTGTTGAGTTTTTTAATGGATAGTAGAAGAGCACGCACATGTTAAAAGTGATAAACATTAAAGTGCAAAGGCCAGCTCCTTCATATGATAATCTTAACAATTACATTGATAAGACTACATGCAAGTAATGCGTGGAGCTATATAAATCAGGTTAAAGTACAATCCCTAGTGAGAGTGGTGCTGTGTACATTTGGCAATGCCCTCAAACCCCCAGGTGTTCATATCTCTATCCAAATAGTGTAAAGCCAGTTGCAAGTAACATTTCTATTTTAATTAAACTGCAGAAAGACAAAAGAATTTCCACATAATTATAGGTAGTAATATCACCCATGAATGATGAGGAAATCTATTTATTCAGTGGAAATAAATTTGGAGTTTTGCATTGAAAGAGATAATTTTTGGCTTACATTGAGTTACTTTTCTTTCCTTTCGTAGGGAACTTCCTTCTCCTTGTGTACTGGAATCATTTGGGGATGATTTGCTCTGGAAGTTTTGATGATATTTAACTGTAATATCTAGTGTGTGTAATGATGGCTTCTGCTTTGCTATTTCATTGTGTTGAGCCGAGGCAGAATGGGTGGCAGCATTACTTTCCACCTTTCCAACAAAAGTAGATCCATCATCTCTGATATGTGACAGATTCAACCTGGGTTACTCCTAATTAACAGGGAGTATTAATGATAATTATATCATTATCAGCAGTATTGTCAGTAGCATTAATAATCTTGGGAAGGAATCAAATAAAGTCAGATAATCTGCCTTTACATTAGACCTGCTTGATGGGATGCTATTTTAGATAAATAAGTATCTATTTTAACTTATTTAATTGTTGTACAGCAAGTACATACAGCAACCTGGTACGGGCTTCAGCTTGTGGTGGTGCTCAGAACCTGGCAGTAAATCTCTCATCATGTGCTTGTTTTATTCACTCATTTACTGTACTGGAGCTCTTCCTACAGGTGGAGAAGAAAAAAAAAAAAAGTCCAGGTAAGTCCCAGGCATAGCCCGTAGCAACTGCATATGGGAAAATAGAAAGGATAATAATGGTGCTTAATATTCAGTGCTCTTCCAGATTTCCTGGATATTGTCATTGATGTCACAATCATATTCTCCCCGAGTTTAAGATTTGTTTGAGACTTGGAAATTGCTTTGTGGATCTCTTGGCTGTGTCAATAGTGAGAGAAGGATGTTAGTTTTTATGGCACGAATAATAATCTGACTTCTGGAAAGCAATCTCAGCAAGCCAGAGCCCGTGCTGTGCTGGTTAGGTGGCTGTTACAGAAAGGATCTTGTTTTCTGTGTTTTCCAAGACTAGATTCTAAATCTGACTTCTCATAACTGAGTTTCACGGTGAATTTATGTATGGGTTATTCAGTGCAACGCAGTTGTTTCCATGGGAGAAATGTAGAGCAAATTCACACAATATGTAGTTTCTTCATACTAACCACAGCACTTTGTACCAAAAAAACCTACTTTTTAGTACTTTGAAATGCTGATGTGAGTGGATATACCTTTTTTGTTTCCCAGTTCTTGAAAAATTTCTGTTTTATATGGGCAACTGTAACTATGCCCCAATTTGAAGCCTCCTTGAGCTAGTGGAAGAAGTGGACTGTGCTTGGAACAAACCTTTATGTGGGTATGGACGGGAGACCTAATTCTGCTCCCTTGAAGCCAGTGACAAAATATCACATTACTGCTCAGTTTTAGCCAACAGACTTGAATGAAGAGCAAAGTTTGATCTCAGAAAACTACAACACACATGAAGTGGATTCAGGGATTTTGAGACAAATACTCCATGTGACTATTTCTGAATAAGATGAGCAACAGTAAATGGAGAAAATGGTTTTGTTATCAGTTTGGTAGTTCTTCTGATTGATCTCATTCACAAATTAACTAAACAGTCTTGTGTGATTTTTGGTTTAAAATAAGAGCATTCTCATAAAGACAAAGATGAGCCTCAGCAGATTCAAAAAACATGGAAAATGGTACCAGAGTTTAGACCTAAAGTTATAGATAACCAACTAGCCAACAAGATAATTAGTGGAAAAATTGCAAATTCTTTGGAAATACCTTATCAGTATCCTCTTTTTCTTTTAAAGCAGGGATATTAACAGGCACTGACAACTGTGTTTCTCATATTTTTTTTTTTTTTTTTAAATGCCATTTGCTTGATCCTTACAGTTTCCCACTTTTAAAATTATGTCTTTTCTATTTTTGTTTCGGTTTAGGTTGCTGGAGGAGTTAGGGGGTTACTGATGAAAGTATTAGCTTTGGCTACTGGAGTGAAACTTGTAGATTATCTCTGATCACTGTGAAAGTCTTCAGAAATGCTCCCCCAAGGTGGCATTTTCTCTGTTAAATTTGTCGATATTGTGGTGGTTTTCAGAACAGTGTCAGATGGCTCATTTTTGTGGAAAAACGATGGGAGAAGGCTCGAAGGAACGGAGCCACTGACACTGCTGTGGGAATTCCTTGTCCTACAGTCTTACTGGGGAGTCCCTGAAGAGCAGATGTTGCATCAGTCTTTATATTTTTGAGTGTTAAGGATATTAATCTTATTTTTAGACATTGCAAAGACATATGTGTACGCAATACTAAGATGCTGGGTGCCTTAAAAAAGAGTAGATAATAATAGAGGGTATAGCACAATATAAAATATTAATAACTTTATGTCATATACTGAATCTTCGTGTCCATTTACTTTTTCTAACATCTTTATTTTTCTATGAGAATTTCCTAAATGTCTCCAGAATATCCTGTATATTTTATGAATTCTGAAGAAATATTTTAGGTCAGCCAAGGGTCAAAACCCTTTGTATTTTGGAATTCAAACAAACACCACTAATTGTGGAGGCATATTCCTGTCCATGGCATTGGCATGGCAGTTTGGCATGTTTTTGTAGCACTGTGCCAGTGAAGGAGGTTCTCTGTAGTGATGAGATTTTGCAGTAGGGCTTGCATAATTTGAAGCAGGAGTTCCTGAATTGTGATAAATCACTACTGGACTGGCACAGACCTGAGACGTGCTGTTGGTTCTGATGGCACTGCCATCCCTTCTGCGGCTGGTGGGACCTGGCACTGTTGCCAGTGGGGGCTCCTCCAACAAGAACACTAAAAAAATGGACAAAACAAACAAATTTTAAAAGGCAGAAGAAAGGTTTGGGAGTCTTTATCCTGCAGGGATCATCTCACCTGAAGTGAATGACTTCCTCCAGATTTTAAAGTGGCATTAATATATGGATTGTGGGAAAATGTGGGTTTTTTTTCTTGTGTTCCTCAGCTTTCCTGTGCTTTTCGGGAGACTGTAGCTGGTTTACATGTTAAAGAACTGTAGGAATGTATTTATTAATATTTTTTCAGACCATACTTGTGTATAAATGAAGTCAATCTATCACAACAGTAACTGTCCTAAACTGAGATAAGTTTTCTAAACCTTTGGTTTTGTACTTGGTCTCTGTGTTATTGTATATGTATATATGTACAATGTCCATTACCTGAATAATCCTTGAACCAAAGTCTGTCATTGAACTTTGGAGCCTTTAGCTTTGTAAATTAAGGCTCACTAATGGGTTGTTTTGGTTTTTTTTTTCTATGATTGTTTGGTTTGATTTTATTTGGAGTGTGACTGGAGAGAGGAGAACACTGCAGTGTGAAAATTCTCATCAAACAATACTTTTTAATGAGCTTTCAAAACTAATTCTTTCTTTTCTTTTCTTTGGAGTATGAAGGAGCTGTGCTCAAGAGAGCATAGGAATTGCCACTCAGGCTTGGAGTTGAAATGGGTTCACTCTGCTGTGTCCTCTCATTCCTGAGAGTGTCCAGGGCTTAAAGAAAGATGTAATAAATTCCCATTAGTGAGATTACGGGGTCATATGCAGCCAGCTAATCTACTCCACCATTAACTCTCACCCACAGCAATCAGGTACCTGGTACCACTTGGAGCTACCAGTCCTGGGTGCCCAGGGAGCAGGGGAGTACTGAGCACTTAGAAATATCACATTGTAATGTTTTGGTGAAAAATGAGCTTTAAAAAACCAGGACATCGGTAATGGATGCTGGCCATTTAAAAGTTTGTCTCTGTTCTTTAGAAAACTCATTCAGAGTTTCTCTGGTGCTGTTAAACTGCCATGCAAGGGCACATCTGATCAGTCTTCATCCAAACACTTCTGAAAAAAGATGTATAGCTAATGCACTCTTCTTAATTAGAGAGCATCAGTTCATGTGGCATCACTTCTGTTATGTTTTCTTGCAGTGACCCAAAAACCCGGCTGCTTTGGAAAGTGGATAGTATTGGCAAGCAAAGAAATATGGCAAGTAAAGGTATTTTTTAGAACCAGTTTGTGTTAGTGTTTTCTTCAAAGAGAGGGCAAGTCATAGCTATTGGCTCCTTCTTCTGCAGCCCTCACTGAGAATAAGTAGAGGTGCTGATTAAGGCAAAGAGTCAGTCATTGTTCAGTCCGGGCTCAATTCTCCCCTTTGGTTTTGAGCCAACAAAGTAAGAAATATGGGTGTAGCTAATTTATATATATATATGTATAAATATAAACAAATTATCCCTCCTGTGAGCAACGAGGGGCCACCATGCTGCAGCCAGCAACAATGATGGGAGGAACAGCGTTGGCATTGCTGGGAGGTGGGTTCAGTTGTGCCAAGTGGGAATTATGCCCAGGCTAACCATGTGAATGACACCTCAAAGCCATGCCTCTCACTGGGTTAGAGGCAGTTAGTAACAACGCGCAATTCTTGTCAAAACCTCTCTTTTTAAGAGGAAGTGAACCAATATCTCGCAGAATCCTATTTTTCCTGCATTTGGCCCAAGTTCTCCAGTTTGGTTGAGTTCTCAGCATTGCTCTTACCTATCTGCATGCACAGATGCTTATTTGGCCTACAATGAGTTTTGACACCTCGGTTTGTGCGTTGAGCACGCGTGTGAAACGGAGACCAGTTGAAAATACGGTTGTCTTTGTTGGGTTTTTCTGTAGAGTGGTGTTTTGCACCTCAAGACTTCATTCTCTAAGAGGTATCAACTGGATTGCCTACCTGTAACTCAGCTTTGTAAGCAGCCTTCCAAGGTTAGCCACGGTAGTTTTACATGCCTTGTGCTTTGCCAGCCCCTACAAGCCAGCCAAAGTCTCTTAAAGCCTTCAGAGCACAAAACCCTGATAAGATGGAGTATAACAGGTATGCATCAGGGATAAAGCAGAGATGTTCCTTTTCCAATCAACCTAAAATTAGTTGCTCTTGGCTCAAAGCTGTAGTAACTGCTTCCTGTGTCTTTACTTCTACTGGAAGAAGGTGGTTAATGTATGTAATGGAAAGGCTGACACTAATATGTGCAGTAGATACATATATACACTACGTGTTTGTATATAGGTGTATATGAATTATATATGGGTGTGTGCTACATGGTGAAGTGTAGAAGCTGATTTTTGGAAACTTCTGGGAGATGCAGGTATATGACTTGCTTTAGACTGTTATTAAAAATATGGGCGTTTTGGTTAGGAAGCTAAAAATAGGTACATGAAGACCTACATTCTCAATGTAGGTCAGTGGAGGCACTTCTCAGACATATCAGCATTTTGGACACCTAATTTTAGCAGCATATTGCGTCTCCTAGAACAGGCTATCGTGGGGGCAGTGCAGGAGAAATTGCTGCAGCTGAAGTCATTCAGAAAGGTTGCCAAGTTTCTTAGGAACCAGAATGGCAGAAGAATGAGTGTTGTGTTTAATTTGGGATGGAAAGGCAACCATG
>NW_008597770.1:0-3454 GCF_000691845.1 Merops nubicus | reverse complement strand
TTCAGCAGAAGCAGCTCTGATTATCTTGGCTCTGTGGGGGAGGGAGAATTTATAACTATAGCTAGCTAAAAAGAAGCAAGCTGTGTGTGCATTTGTGTGTGTGTATGTATATTTATATTTATATACATATGTATATACAAACCTGTGTATGTGTATATAACACTGCGTGTATATATGTATGTATGTATATGCCTATAATGTATAATATGTGTATCTATAGATATGTATACATTTATATAAATTTCTATTTCTCTATATAAATATTCATGCAACTATGGGAAATAACATTTCAACAGGGTGTCCTTCTCTTTAAAACCCAACAAAACGCTGCTTCCATTAATATCATATTGGCACAAATGTCTTAAGTTCTCTTTTCTATGTAGAAATGAGTATTGCTGAGTGGTTGAGCACAAGCCTGGCAAGTTTTCACTATTCCAGAGGGCTCTGAGTAAGTCATTAGCTGCTCCACAGCTGTTATACCTTTGTGAAATAAAGTGGTGACCAGAATGACTCAGGGCTGGTTTAAAAAGCAAAGGAAGGAGGTTGTTGATTGTTTGTGCTTTGGAAATCCCTGTTATGCTCACAGAGTTTTGATGGTGTAATAGGTGCAGCAGGAGTTATTCTGGTTGCTGTTTGTGTCCCAGCTAATGCTAGCAGCTTCTGAACAGAGGAGACAAAAAAAAAAAAAGGATTCATTTCCTGCTCTACAGTAAGTTACCTGAAGTCTGATTGCTTTGACTCAGTGATGTATGGATTTCCATTTAGGGTTAGGATGTTAGGCTGTAAATCAAGAATCCTAGCTCAGTGAATGTCTAGTTCGGGATGTGTCTTTTATGTTATAATTGATTTTAAATTATTTCACTTCATCATCAGAACAAGCTATACCTTAATTCATGATAAGCTCAAAGAATTTCTCAGCTGGAAACCCATCCATAGCAGGGTGAATTTTGCACTTGACTTCAGTGGGGTTGAATCAGATCAGAGTGTTTGACTAAGCGCTGACATTGAAACAATCTTGTAGTTGTGCAAGTCTGAAGTAAAATTGTAATTTTGTAATAAAAGTGAGCCTAAAAATGACTTACTAGTTATGTATTCTATGATTATTATAGCATCTTCCTATCAATAAGACCTCTGTTCAATTGCTGGGTGTTGGCAAGGGGGTTGATTTTTGTGCTGCTGATCATTAATTGTGAGTTTTGCCCATGATTTGAGCTGGAACCAGCTCAGCTCCTGGAATAACACACCATAATATGCACTGGTTCAAAGGAGAAGCTGCAAAGTAATGATCTCCATCAGCATCCCCTAAGCTGCCCGCCCTCAGTGACTGCCCGTCACTGAATTCCCACATGTCCTGCTGGGATAAATGTAGGCCACGGTGACGTGGGTTTGTCAAGCTGGTTTTGGCTCCCAGGAGGCAGAGCCCAGGTACCTCTCCGGCTGGAAATCAAAACAAATACCCAGTGGCTTAAAATATATTATATTGAGTGAAATATTTCTTTTAAGCTTCTTGATTGTGCTTTGCCATATTAGTTGGTCTGGAGGAAATAAGCACCTTGTGGGAAAGTGCTTCCCAATCTCTCCTGCACAAATGCTACAGTGAAACTTGCTGTGATGTATAGCTGCCTGTTCAAGAAAATAGGTCATTTCCATACAAATGTCATACTTGTATGCAGAAAATGTGCTGAATTGATATACTATTTTCTAGTTAAAGCAATCTTCTTGCTGGTTTTGTGATTTCAGCATATTTGCCTGAATGAAGACAACCGGAAGGGGAGAAGTACAAAATTATTATTTTTTAATTAACTCATGCAGGCCTCATGGTAGGTTAGCCATTTGAATACGGTGTCTCTGGGGCACGCACAGGAATACCATCCTCAAATAGCTAATTTTTTTTTTTTCAGCAAGAAGCATCAGAATCTGAGCACAGTGTATCACAACACTCAGGGGGCTGCTGCTTTGCTGAGCATCTGGAGACTTTGGGAAATGAGTTTTTCTGATGTCACTTTTTAAAGAAGATGCCTAGATGTCCGTATCATCAGGAAAGCAGCCATTCACACGAGAAGCCCACAAACTGAAGTGATGAAGTTGGCAAATCTCCTCACACTCTGTAGCAATCTCTTCCTCACAGGATGGATTTGATGTATAATGAACCTGGGCTACTTGCACTGCTGCTCTAAAGAAACAATAAACCAACTCTGCCTTCTCTATAGTTAAATTTTGCCATGCCACTTTATATTTAGGGAAGGACCAGTGTGGTTTTAGGATCAGACATATAAAATCATGTTGTTGCTATAGATAGACATCCAAATTAATTGCATGACCTAAAGCCATAGGTGTCTAAGGCTCCACTGTTGTAAATCTTTGCAGCTCTGTTGCTCCTAGCAGAGAAGAGCTTGTATCCCTGTGCTGGGGAGATGATTCAAAGGTGTTTGGTACTCGCTGGTGTAGCAGTTTCTGTGGAGGGCTTTCCATGCAGCCATGTTAAATAAGTTTAAAAATGAAGATGAGTAAGCCCAGCTTCTCGGCCAGCGTGAGCTGGTGTCAGCCCAACAAAGTGCTCGGGCTGCTCTGTGCTGGTGGTTAGTTTGACCCTTCTCCCTTTTTACCTACTTGGTAGTTTTTTTTTTCCCATGGGAATGCAAAGAGCTGAAGCTGTTGCTATGTGGTGGTCTTTGGTGGTGCCTGTATTGCCACAGACTGTTATCTCACAAGGACAAAGGTTTCCCAGGCTCCTATCCAACTTCCCCTGAGCCTCTACACTCACTTAAAACCTGCTCCTGTCCTTGCATGTTGAAAAAAAAAATCCAAACCAAACACAAATTCCCTTAAGAAAATCTTCCTTTATTATACCCTGCTTTAAACTATCCTTAAAGTAATGAAGTGAACAGGACAGTAGCACTCTGCTGGAATACACTATAAATTTACATGAATTACGTTCCTACAATTCATGTGAAAACAAGCTGCCTCAAAGTTTGATTCCCAAGAGTAATTGAAGAATAGTTAAGATGGTGATTTAGTTGCTGAAGATTTTTCATCTTCAAAATTTTTCCACCACAAAATCTCTGCTTTTATTTAGAAAGCAAAATCCTCAAACTGATTTTTTGATGTTTATTTGGTAACTGGAAAAAAAATAAGGTGACTGCTTGAATGTTGTTGCAAACCAAAATCTTTTCAACATTTTCACCTTAAGAAAACACATTTTTCAGCTTAAGAAAACTCTTTTTTTTTTTTTTTTTTGAAGCAGAGAAGTTTTATGAAAGTACTGCTCATTTAGAAGAAAATATTTTTTTAAGGGGACTTCCTACTTACTGTCCACCTTGTTATTACTAAAAGTAATAGCTCTGGGAAAATGAAAGAGTGGGAATAGTAGAACCTGGAAAAAATTGCGGTTATTTTGCTTTTACAGAGATGTGCAATGCTAACCCCATATGTGACGGAGAATAAGCGGGAGACA
>NW_008597769.1:0-2396 GCF_000691845.1 Merops nubicus | reverse complement strand
CTGAGGGCACTGGGATTGTCCAGCCTGTAGAAGAGAAGACTATGGGGGGACCTTATAACTGCCTTCCAGTACCTGAAGGGAACCTCCAGGAAGGCTGGAGAGGGACTTTTCACAAGAGTGTGCAGTGAGAGGACAAGGGGAAATGGTTTCAAACCGAAAGAGAGTGAACTTAGACTAGATCTTAGGAAGAAGTTCTTCAGTATGTGGGTGGTGAGACTGGAATAGATTGCCCAGAGAGGCTGTGGATCATAGAGCCATGGAATGTTTGGGTTGGAAGGGACCTCCAAAGGTCATCTAGTCCAACCCCCCTGCCATAAGCAGGGACATCTCCAACTAGGTGAAGTTGCTCAGGGCCTCATCAAGCCTGACATTTAATGCCTCCAGGGATGTGGCCTCCACCACCTGTCTGGGCAACTTGTTCCAGTGATTTATCACCCTCATAGATGCCCCATCCCTGGAGGTGTTCAAGGCCAGGCTGGACGAGGCCTTGAGCAATGTAGTCTATTTGAGAGGCGTCCCTGCCCATGGCAGGGAAGTTGCATTAGATGATCTCTAGGGTCCTTCCAGCCTAAGCTGTTCTATGATTTTCTCTCTCTTGCTGACAGTCATTCTGACCTGCCACCTCCCTTTGCCATCCTGCCTGGCATCCTTGCATCTTGACTAGCAAAGGGACTTAGGTTGCTGAGTCTCAGCATACTGCTTTGGGACTGGGAGTCTGCTGGCTTGGGTTTTCCCACTAAACTGTTCAGCTAAACTTTCTCCTATCTTGATTTCTTGGGAATTTACTCATCATACTGAAACAAATACTTGTTTAATTTCTGGCATTTCTGCATTGTCTTGCATAACATTTTACATGTATGACACCCAATCCTACATGATCTGTAAGGGTTAATTCTCCCTTCACTGCATATTCAGAAGGGACAGTACTGCACAATTAGTCACAGTGTCTTCCTGAGAAAACTGACACCTCTTCTGCATGGCTTGGAAGTTTATTCACCATCTTGTTCTCATTCTGTTTGCCCCCACATGTATTTGTTTTCTGTCCAAAAAACTAAGATTTTGGTGAGACTGCATTTCCTACAATAATGAGATCTGCTACTGTAGTTACTACAATTGCAAGGTTGTTAAATACCTGATGTTTATCACATGAACAATACCATTAATTGCTCTCCTCCATTTGATCTGAGATGAATCATGGTTATATAGTGCCTAGGATACAGAGTGACAGTGAAAGATTTTACTGGGAGCAATTTGCTTTTGAATTGCTGAGGAAATTCTCAGAATAACACCTTTTTCTGTGGAACAGTATCAAACCACCTGCTGCACAACTGGCAATCTCCTAACTATTCCCTTCACATCAAGAGTGAATTAAAAGAGAGGAAAGAAATACGTTAGGGGATAGCAGCTACAGGTCTTCAGTGCCCTCTCTTTCTTTCGCCATGAATTTGGCAGGGAAGGTGCCTGAAACTTTGCAGCATTAAGTCTCAAATGTTTATTGCAGAACTTGCCTCTGATCCTCAGTAAAACCACAGCTTCCTCAGTCAATGGGACCATTATGTGTCAGCTGTACCACAGGGTTACAGTTGGTATAGTGTTGCCCAATAAGCAGTGACCCCACAAAGGCATGCAGGCATACATGCTGAGCCAAGTTGGCCACGCAATAGATGCATGGACACCTAAGCCTGAGAACCCATGTCCACATATCCCACTTTCTGCTGAATGTTATTGCCCACATATCCTGCTTGCCAAAGAAGGGGCAAGACTCTTGCACCAAAAACACCTGCAACCCTGAGTACCAGGCGAACGTTGAGTGAATATAGAGGTTCATGCTATTGTTATTTGCAGGCAACAATGGAAGGAGGAAGAAAAGAATGTATAAAGATGGTATAAAGGCAGCAAATGCTGAAGGGCAATGGGAGCACTCCCCATGGGCAAAGAAAATTGTTCAGGACCTGCAAGACGTCGCTGGATCCACCGTGATGTAATGACTATGTTTGATGTAAATTTTGCAACTTTCCTATCTTTCCTCTCTATCTCGAGTTCCAATATTGAGAACAGATAATAGAACTGACTGTTTTTTGGAATTGATATCCAGCCTTGATTATGCCCTAGTCTCATTCCAGGTGATCCATAAAGAACCTACCCTGCCCCATAATGATTTAGACTGGATTGGGACAGGACATTTTATCCTGCTCCCCATGGAAAGGCTGTCATGACTCTCAGCAGAGCCCAGTTCCAGAAGTGAAAAACAACCAGTTGATACTCCCCCAGGAAAGGTGCCAGCACTGAATGCTGTTCCTGGCACTCACCTTCCCTTAGTAGCCCTGGCACAGTCCCCAGCATTCTGGAGCTACAACTTCTCCTTTAGGTGCTATGTTGTGGTGAGCAGAGCCCGC
>NW_008597768.1:1220-1572 GCF_000691845.1 Merops nubicus | reverse complement strand
CCCACCATGCTGGGGTTCTGTGAATTAATGGGGGGCTCAGCTAATGCAGGGACAGAGCAGGGCCACACGAGGGGCTCAGCCCCACACTCATCCCATTCCTCAGCTTTTCCCTCCGTGTCCCTGCTCACGACTCACCTTGTCTCCTCCAGATCCCCCAGCTCCCACTGCTGCCTCCTGCCAGCCTGTGGTCAGTGATGCCCGTCCCACCACCTCCAGCAGTGCCCAGGGGCCATCCCTGGGGCCAGGCCCTGCTCCGAGTGCCACCCAGGCTCAGCAGCCCAGCCCAGACCTGCCTGCTGGTGGGCAGCCCCCTCTCCTGCATGCTGGCGGGCAGCCCCCTCTCCTGACTGCT
>NW_008597768.1:684-967 GCF_000691845.1 Merops nubicus | reverse complement strand
CTGGTGGGCAGCCCCCTCTCCTGCCTGGAGCTGCCACCACCACCGACCTGGATGCCAGGGCCCCGCTGCAGGAATCGGTGAGTGGAGCAAACATTTGACAGGGAAACAAAGGTCCCTTTGGGACTGGGGTGGGGTGGGGTGTGGGGGGCCTGTGGTAGAGCTGGGCTTGTGGAGGGACTCCCCACTTAGCCTGTAATGATAGAATACTTTTGGTTAGATCAGGTCCAACCATTCACCCAGCACTGCTAGGTCATCACACACCATGTCCCTCAGCATCACATCT
>NW_008597768.1:0-252 GCF_000691845.1 Merops nubicus | reverse complement strand
TCCCTCCCCGACCTGCCGTGAGCTGTGCAGTGGGTGCTGAGGAGACACCTCCTCATCTCCAGGCTCATGAAGCTCATAGGACTGTACTGGGACACCCGGGTGGCCCCAAACCCCCTGACCCTGGCCCAGCGATTTAACACCTCTCGTTTCCTTCCAGCTCCCCAAAACCCTCACGGAGCAGGAGAGTCCTCAGCCCCCTCTGGCCGGGAGCAGGCTGCAGGCTGGAGCGAGCGCCGGGCAGGGGGCGGGAGG